>NC_043702.1:119576422-119578473 GCF_006229205.1 Suricata suricatta | reverse complement strand
AAAATTCAAATGTGCAATTAAACAGAGTCTTCCCAAATACCATGCTCTATTATTTGATGTTTTGTTCAGTAAGGTCTGTGTACATCACTTTGTTTACATTGATGTAATGCCTCATTACATCCCAATGACAGACTGACCCTTCAATCAGTCAGCAAATATATACCACACCACCTCCCCGATGCATAGAATCAGAGAAGACAAAATCAGGATATCAGAGAAGCAGAAAAAATCTTTATCACCTGGATGTTCTAGAAGGAAGAACAGATGTTCTTTTTTATCCAACCACATGTTGAATGCATAGATTGTTGAAAGTTACATGGTAGTTATCTGGAACTGATGCAAAAAATAGCCAAAGAATACAGTTGTCTTGTCTCTGTGAGATGTGAGGCAATACTGTGTCATGCAGAATAAACCACACATGGGTGAATATGCAAATAAAAATGGTAAAACCATCTAGCTAAAGGGTTACAATAATTTTGCAAGAGCTTCGGGGGACTTGGGGACTCACCGCTCTTAAAACGTTGCTCTGATGTACTGTTAATAGCATCTCTCACTGCTTACCTTATGCCAGTCACTAGGGTGGATGTCACGGGACAATGGTTATTATCCCTGTGTCCAGAGTCAGAACCTACAATTTGTAAAAGTTCTTCCAGGGAAATATGGTGCTTTGCCAGCTTTCACACTGCTGCTGTTACGGATACAAGAGAGGAAAGCCCTGTTCCTGCTCTGGAACAGCTTATTATCTAATTGGGGAAATGATAGGCACCTCCACAAAGTAATAGAGGGCAATCAATATGAGTATTTTATTTGAATACTGCTGTAGGAGTTCATAAAATGAGAAAGTCAATTTGAATCCAGAATGAAGGAGGTAGGTAGGACCCCACTTGAACTGACCCAGTGGACAGCAAAGAGGAAGAGATGGGTATTGTGAGTTGAGGGATGATAGCATCAGCAAAGCAGCAGACAGAAGACCGCAGGTAGGGAGAGTGAAGGAGGAGGAGCCTGACATCATGTGACATCACGTCGTGTGAGGTGCCAAGATTACAAGGCATCCAGTCTATTGAGACAAAAAACAAGACAGAAGCTTGGAGGCATGCAGATTCAGGGAACCTCGGACAGTTACAATGATGCTTCAGACAATAGAACTCTCAGATATTTTTAGGAATGGCAAAATAAGATCTTAAGGCAATGTGAAACAGCCCGCTCCTGGGTGAAACACCAGGGACCCCTGCAGCAGGAAGAACATAATCCCAGTAGTACATGTGTGTGCTGGCTGCCTTCGGCTGCGGAGAATCACACACCTCACAGCATTCTTTTAACAATTGCATGAGGGAAAGATTCTCATCACCCTCTTGTGCAGATGTCAAAACTGAGCTCACTGACCCAAGCCAGCACAGCTAGGGAGTGGGGCTGAGTCTGCTCTACTGATTCCCTGTGCCGTGCGTGCTGTCTTTGTGGCTGTCACAGGCCCTCCTCAAGACAGAATTGTGCACGCGCGGAAGTCAGTGAGGTGGTCCAGGCCCGCAGGCCCCGTTCCTGTGCTCATGCCCTCGCTTCCTCCGCTGAAATTGCAGTGTTCCCCTGTGCCTGTAACACAGCATGATACCCTTCCCCCCAGATGAGGAGACTGACGCAGCTAAGGGCATGGGAATTGCAGAGGGTCTAGCAGGTGTGAACTTGGCCCTGGCAGTTTTTGCGGCGGGCAGTGGGCTCAGCAGGATGACGGTTCTGCCTGCGGCTCATGAAACCCTGGGCCCGCCTGCGAGGGCCTCGATTTCTGCCCTTTCTCCACCTGCGGTAAAACATTCACTAACCCCTTGCTCTGCCTCCTCCCTCCTGTCACCGGGGGCAGTGACCCAGCCTACCCCTTGTCTGGAAGGGCGCTAGGAGGAGGGTTGACGGCTGGGAGCGGCCTCGGCGCCCCAGGGAGCCGGAGGGCGGGACAACACCGCCACCCACAGCCTCCCGGGGCGCATTGCAGCCGCGGCGGCGGACCAGACTGCGGCGCGGGGCGCGCTCAGCCGGCGGACGCGAGCCCGGCGCAGTTCCCC
>NC_043702.1:119522292-119576322 GCF_006229205.1 Suricata suricatta | reverse complement strand
CTGCCCGCGCCTCTGGGTCCTGGTGGTCCTGGGCGCCGGCTGCGCGGGCTGGGGGGTCCCGGGGGCCGACGCGGCGCGGCTGAGGCAGTTCTACGTGGCGGCGCAGGGCATCCGCTGGAACTACCGCCCCGAGCCCGCAAACCTGAGGTGAGGCGGCTCTGGTGTCCGGGGGTCCGCTCGGGAACACAGACTCGGTGCTTCTAGGGAACTTTTCCTTTGCAGTTGTGTGCATGGCTTACCAAGCAAAGCAAAACGGCAAAAGATTTGCCGCTAAGTTTTAAACACAATTGCTGTTTTTGTTTCTAGCAACACGGTGCATTACATAATGCAGCGTAGCCTTCTGAGGATTTAGGAAATACAGATGCTACTCTCAAGAGTTTAATACAGTTTTGTTCGTGGGGTTGATCGTTGGCTTAATATATTGATCGATTCAGAAGCAGCAGGCACTGACCACCTCATTAGCCTGCCTGCAAAGTCCCATTCCAGCATTTTAGGAGGCTGGTATTTTTCTAGAACTTCTAGTCACATATTTTTTATTTTGTCCTCCACGTAGCTAAAGGTGTACACTTTGTCCTTTATTATAAGCAGATTGTCCAATTACAATTGCTAAACTGCCATTTTCTTATAAATGACTTTCAAACCATCATCAATCCATAAATGTGCAACATTTTTGTTTTACCTTTTCTTCTTCATATGGCTAGGGTTTTTTTCCCTTCACATTTTCTTTTTCCCTGGGATAAAGTCTACCACGGCTATTTTGGAAGGGTCACTATTAACAGATAGATGTAACTAAAAGGTACCTTAAATAATAAAACTCTATCTCTGAATTGCAAACTGTTTTTTCCTAATTGAAAGGTTGGAAATAAGACTTCCCAGAAATTAAACAAGTTATAGGACCTACTCACTATTTCCAGTTATATTTTTATACTTTTAAATGGTAAACCTCTCAATGTGACTCAGGTTTTTAAAGGCTTTTTTTGGTAGGCTAGTAAACATGATTTTAGTGAAAATTTAGTGAGATGGGGAAAAGCTCAGGTTATTTCAAGCGAAGAACTCAGAATACAGATTTCTGTGTCCTATTTGGGATAAAACGTGAAATACACACACATGGACCAGAAATAAATTCAATAAGTAATGGAATTATTTGTAAATTTGTTTTTTCTTTACATTTAAAAAAATTGTCCTACATCAAATTAATATCTAGCTTACATTGATTTACTACAAACACATATGGTTCATTGCTTAATATATTTGTGTACATTATCTCATCTGATTTTTATTGCATTTTCATGTGGCAGATATTAACTCTTTTTTTGACTCGGTTTTTTTTTTAACTTAACATCACAGTTTACATGATTGTGAAAGACATGTTCCTCTTTTACAATTACAAAACCAAAGCAATCTGCCAAAAAATAATGTAATATTTAAAGAGTCTTGCCATGCATAGCATTACATCCTTTAAGGAATTACTTTGGAACTGGGTTATTTTGGAGGGTGTTACATACTCTCTTGGTATTAAAAGAATAAGAAATCCTTACTTAAAAAATTATTTTAAATATCATCTTTCAAGTTGATCACACCCACAGCCTTAGGGAACTGCCAAAAACCCCAGAGAAAATAACAGGCTTTCCGACATTGATCTCTCTTGCTCTTGGGCAGACATGAACTCGCTTGCTGTCTTTGCGGGGCACCCTTGAGCTTATGTTGTGAGTTTGCTCTTTCTTCTGTAGCTGACTCTGAAAACAAGCAGAATACTGGAATCAGAACCACACAGGGCAAAGGCCTGATTCACACGGTGAGTGCACGGGGAGCCATGAGTGGTTATCCCCATGTTCTCACCCTGTGGTTGGGTTTCCAGAATTCTGGTAAGAGTCATACCGCTGGTGCCAACTATTGAGTCAAAACCATAGAGTGATAACCTAGACCAACTGGTAATAGTTTTGAACCTCAACTCCTGTCATTTCTCTCTGGTACTTTCTAGTGAAAACTCTAACCTGAATATCTGGCTGCTTAAACTAAGAGCTTGTTCTCCAGGGTCCTGCACCCACAGCTGAATGACACTCCCTTTAAGGAGATCAGTATAGACAACTCCGTTCTTTGCCAGAGTGTATTTTAACACAAAGCTAATACTAGATCTGGTATTAGCAGGAGAATGCTCTTTAAAGATGAAATATGTCTATTATTTTTGTTTGAAGTCTGAAGTAAATATTTTTGAGGGTTTTTTTTGTTTTTTTTAATGTTTATTTAAAAAAAAATTTTAATATAGTTTATTACCAAGTTGGTTTCCATATAACACCCAGTGCTCTTCCCCACAAGTGTCCCCTCTATGACCATCTCCCCCTTTGCTTTCCCCCCTCCCTCTTCAGCCCTCAGTTTGTGCTCAGCATTCAAAAGTCAGGCGGAGAAGGACAGATGTCACTCATAGGTCTAACAGGAGAAACCTAACAGGGGACCATGGGAAGGGGAAAGGGGGGAAAAGAGTTGGGGAGAGGGAGTGAGGCAACTCATGAAGTCAATATTTTTGAAAATGTTTTTGAAAATTTCCCTAAGCAAACCTGTTCAGTCACTTACATGTATGTAGGTAACAGATATTGAAAATTAAAACATATATTTTTTCCCCTCTATGGTCTAGCTTTATATGATTCTTATTTGAAGAAATCATTTTTAGAAAATCCTCATAAATGAAAAATTCATCATGCATGTTGGAATTCCCATTATTTTCAGCTTTCTATTTAGACAGATTATTTTTGGGTTTTTTTTTTAATGTTTATTTATTTTTGAGAGAGAGAGAGACCGAGCTCAAACAAGGGAGGGAGGGCAGAGAGAGAGGGAGACACAGAATACAAAATAGGCTCCAGGCTCCATGCTGTCAGCGCAGAGCTTGATGTGGGGCTCAAACTCACAATTTGTGAGATCATGACCTGAGCCGAAGCCAGAGGTTTAACCAACTGAGCCCCCCAGGCGCCCCTAGACAGATTATTTTTGAACAGCAATTCAGTTGTTCAAAATCAAAGCAGACATAACTCAGTATGTACACACAGTATATACAGTGAAATATGGTAGAAAATATACCCCTATTAAACAAAAATTAAAATTACACACCCCACACAAAAGTCTGATTCTGCTTAGTAAATATTTTACACCATCATCTGTGGTCTTGTATTTAAAGATGGGAGTGGGAAAGGGGAAGGTCGTTTTCAAATGTACAAAAAACTAAATAAATATAAATGGACTCTCACATTAGGGACACACCTACCGTATAGAATCTTAGGATTCTTGGGTTCTAAGAACTCTCTTGTACATTTTTAACATGGATGTTTGAACCTTCCAGTCCCCTCCCCCCCCACACACACCTTAAGCACCAATTCCCTCACCAAGTGGTTGTCTAGTTTCTAGTGACTTTCAGCAACTGAGAACCCACTACCTCGAATAGCTAGCTACTCATTCCCAAAATACTTACTCATACTTCCTTAAATTCTGCCCCCAAACAGTAGCACAGTTCTTGTATCCCACATTTTTAAAAGTACAAAAATTACTGCAATTAAAGATTTTTCTACTTGGTAGGAAAACCTGAAGACTAAAAGCCAACTTGTATTGCCTCTTAAAAATATGACTAGTTAACACGTATTGAATATTTGTGCCAGCTCCAGGCCCTTTGCAGTATCCACTTATGTAATACTTTTAACAGCCCCTTGAAGATTTTACTATTATTCTCATCTCACACTTGTAGAAACTGAGTTACAAATGGATTCAGTAAATTCTTCAAGCTTAGACAGTTAATGAGGGGTAGAAACGGGATTCAAACCCAGACACTGAATCCACAACCCTGTCTGACCCACTGCACTATATAGAAATCGCAGCAAAGGTGGTGAGCATTCCATTCTGTCATGCCCTGATTTTACGGGGGGCCACTTTCTCTGGTTTAGGAAGCTTCACAAAGCCAGTTTATTCAACTGGTTTTGACATTTTTGAGAAATTTCCCCCAATTATCTTCCCTTTTACTTTCATCTTTGAGTTTAAGACCACGGTAGGAACGCTGCGCCCATCTTTAGCAATGCAGGAGAAAAAAAGCCAGAATCTCAGTACTTCCCCTGACTCCCTTCTGTGAATACTTTACCATGAATTCAAAGGGTTCACCTCTTTGAGTCTTCGCTCTGCCATTTATCCATTGATTCTCCTTGGGACTAGTTACTTAACATTTTCTGAGACTTGGTTTTTTTCATTTGTTAGTTTGTTTCCGGTATGAATCCCCAGGGCTTTTACTCCATTAGTCATCTCCACCTGCTCCACTAGAAATGGGGTCCGCCCAATCAGTGGTACTTTACAGTCTTCTTCAGTATATAATTTAAATATACATTTGATTCATCAGTTTAAAAAATTGCCCATGTATTTATACATATAGGATTTGCTTATGTGTTTAGTTATTTAAAATCTAAGCCTAAAGTTTGGGTTCACACAATGATCGTAGGTCCTTTTTTAGAAAATGGATTCTGAGTAACAACATTATTTAAGGCAGACTAAATTTGGGAAAGAATAGTTAGTTATTTCAACAGAATATTCTTAAAGAGATCAATAATTATTTTATTTACTTCACGTATTATTCATACTTATAAAATCTTGGGTTTCTGAAATACCATTATAATACGGGTATTCCTCCTACACATCTGAGGACACGAGAAATCCATTTGTTGTGTGATGAGATGTAGATGTCATATACACCTTTCAAATTAATTTTTGTATTTTATTTCTAGTTCAAATCCTTTTGCAACTTCCTTTAAGAAAATTGTCTACAGAGAGTATGAACCATATTTTAAGAAAGAAAAACCACGATCCAAAATTTCAGGTAAGCCTGAAGTATATTATTTAATTTTAAAGATAAATCTCTATGAATAATTTGATATTCATATATATCTAACATAGCTATTTAGCAACATTTTGTAGAAATGTGTGCTTTTGTTGTTTTTAACCAGTACAGGCTACGTAATTTGTGGGTCTAAGTGCAAAAAGAAAATGTGGGGCCCCTGATTCATATTTTTGAGAATTTCAAAATAGTGTCAGCAAAGCATTAAAGCCAGGGGCCCTTCTGCCCATGAGGTGACATGGCCCAGGAAGATGGGTGTTTTGTGTATTTATCAAAAATCTAAATAAAACTTTTAGGTGTTTGAACTTTTAAGTTTATTCGTTCATTGAACAGACTACTGTTGAGCACCCACTATGGGCTGGGCATTGAAGGAGGCAGTAGTGGACAGGACAGAACCTTTCCCTGGCTTCCTTAGCCTTGAGTGTAGATGAACCTTAACAAATGATCTCTTGCTTCCATCTGGGTCCCTAGACTCGTTCAAAGGAACCATGTATGTCTGATTCTTTTGCACCTGTTTTCCCCATCTCTTCTGTTTTATTTAGTGTGAGGTATAAAATAGCTGTCATTTCCAAAGAAAAATCTCTCCTTTTTCCTCATCTCTTCTTTAATCAGGGCAAATAGGTTGAATGGGTTTCTCAGACCTTGAATATGGTACAGTGTTTCACGGGAATGATAGAGGCCATTAAGAGAGAACTCCCGTTGGGCCCCTGGCCAATAATTCATTCATCCTCCCACACTGACCAACTGAAAACAGTCAACTTTCCCAAACTCCTCCTTCTGTCTCTCTGTGCAAACCATTCTGTTCTGCCTCCTCTGATCTCCCTTTATCTTCAGACTTCCCTTAGCTGGAGCCTGCCCTTCAGTCAAAAATCAACAATAAAACAAAACACTGCTATGACCCCTATCTAGAAGAAAATCTCCCCTTGACTCTGCCTGCCCTTCCCTGGTCTCCCCTTCACTTCACTACCAATTTCCTATATAAGTAGTCCACTCCATTCTCTATAATATCGTTTCCTCTCTGTACCTTCCCTCCCTAATCCTCTCTAATATAAGTCCACTGAAATTACATTAAAAAAAAGTGCATCCATGACCTCTGAGATCCCAGAACGAATGTTTTTTTTCCAGTTCTTTTCCTACTTGACTTTACTAGCCCATTTAGTGATCCACCTCTTGAAAATCTCTTTACTTGCTTTCCCTGGGGTCATTCCCCTGCAGAATGGAAATGGAATGGAAGTGAATGAGGAAATGGAAACAGGCAGAATTTATAGATAATCCTAAAACTTGGCTCCACCTACAAGGAGAGACGAGGTAGTCCTGGAAGGGAATGAAGGGCTTACATATATTTTGGAGGAGTTTTACAAACAAGAATACAGTGACTTAAAATACCTATGGGCTCAAGGGAAGAATCCAATAGAAGGGGGAAGGTAACGATATCTGAGAGAGAAGAATTGCTGGAACCTGATTCAGAGGAAACAGGAAGAGATGAGATTCAGAGCTCGGGCTGAATCAGCTTGAGGTAGAAGACCCACTACCTTCTCGGGGCCAGCGAGGCAACAGACAATAAGGTTCCACATGAAATCAAGCTTGTAGTTGAGGGCCGAGGGCTGAAGGATCGCCTGCCCTCTGTCACAGAGTCCACTGGTTTTTGTAATTCTGGCTCCAAGCTTAGTATGTACAACAACAGATACTTCAGAACTATTTAATTAAATTAAATTGTATGTGGGTAAAGGGAGAATGACCTGGGAAACATATTCATTAGGCCCGGAGAGAAGAATTGGGCAGTGGCTTTTGCCAACTTAACTGAATTGAATGTGTGGTCTGTGTAAGCCACTGGGCTGAGTGGTAGAAAGACCAATGCCAGGGGCACCTGGGTGGCTCAGTAGACTGAGGGCCCAACTTCAGCTCAGGTCATGATCTCACGGTTCATGAGTTCGAGCCCCACGTCGAGCTCTGTGCTGACAGCTCAGAACATGGAGCCTTCAGATTCTGTGTCTCCCTCTCTCTCTGCCCCTCCCCTGGTCACACACTCTCTCAAAAATAAATAAACAGTTTAAAAATGTTTAAAAAAAAAAAAAGGAAGAAAGAAAGGGCAATGCCAGACTGGAGAGACTACCTTTTAACCATAAAGGAGTCATTGATAGTTTTTGGAGAGGAGAGTACTGTGATCAGAATCCTCTGAGATGATTAACTTCTGTGGAAATTTCCTAATTCAGCCTCATTAATTAGAAGTAGACCTTAATCAGGGAGCCTGGGTGACTCAGTAGGTTAAGCATCCAACTCTTGATTTCAGCTCAGGTCCTGATCTCATAGTTCCTGGGATTCAGCCCAGAGTGGGGCTTTGTGCTGACAGTGTGGAGCTTGGGATTTTTCTCTCTCCCCGCCTCTCTCTCTCTGCCCCTCCCTCCAACTAAAAGTAAATAAATAAACTTAAAAAACAAAAGTAGACCTTGGTCATTAATTTATGTTTAAGCCCTGTGCACTTAAAGCATCGCCTGTCAACCCCTGTGTATCTCATTACATATTTGTTTTATGTGAACTCTGAGGCATTTTAACACCCATTTTATTTATTCTTATTTTTTATAGTTTATTGTCAAGTTGGTTTCCAGTGCTCATCCCACAAGTGCCCTCCTCCACGACCATCACCCTCCTTCCTTTCTCCCCCTCCCCCTTCAGCCCTCAGTTAACACCCATTTTAAAAGCAGCTTCTTCCTAAACTCCCAAAAGTACTTAACTATGAACCCCTGAAGGGCAAGGGCAGTATTTAATTCACCTTTGTATGTCTACAGCTGCTGATAGAGTGAGGCAAATCTGGGATAAAGGCAAAGCCTGAGAAGCTCTGGGTCTAAACATTACCTTTGACTCTGTGCCCTGCACCATTCCCCATCCTGGTTCTATGTCATTGGGGTCTTTCCCCTATTTCCTGCTCCACCCATCTGCTGGGTACAATTCTAGCCGAACGTGGGAAGAGTCATGTGCCACTTCTGCAGCGTGAGCCCAGAAGTCACTGGAATTATGAGTGGGGGCGAGGCTGCAGGGCTAGAGTCTGAAGGTGTCTCTCCAATGAGATTTGAGGGCCTGTGGACAGGGGGAGGGGCCAGACTCCTTTTCAGGAATCCTGTCTGGGGCTTTAAAATGGTTAGTTTTGACTCTGAATTTTTTCAAGGAGGATTATGAAACCCGGAAGGGGTTTTAAGATAACCCAACAATGGGCTGCCCTGTTTTCTGTAATGCTTTATTCACCTGAGAGCAGGAGATTGGATTAGCTGACTTCATGTGGCCCTTTTCAAGTCCAAAACTAAGGGCACCTGCTGTGCTACCTTCTTGGGACCACAAGACAGGCGGCGCCTTCCCCCACTACACTGTTGGGCACCGAGGAGAGGGTAGGACAGGTCTCAGGCCATCGGGCTGACGGCGAAGTCGAGCAGCGGCTCAAACAACACTCAGGCATGTGTTTGCCCACGTGCGTGAAGGTATTTGGTTTGCATTTATGAAAACATCCCTTTGTTTTGCCTTAATTCTGAGGAAACAGAAAGGGAGGCCAATAAATATTCCAAATCATTCATTGCAGCAAGAGGTCTTATGAGATTAAATAACTTAGAAGACTTATCCTAGGCACTGGGCATTTGCAGACGTGTGATGCCAACAAACAGATCACCCGAGCGAGTCAGCCATGGCAACGAAACACAGTGCACAACATGGTCGGCACTCTTGTGGGCTCCTGGGCATCCCCGGCAGGTGGGAGTAGCCAGTGGGGGCCCCTGGGCATCCCCGGCAGCTGGGACTGAGGGCAGCAGCCAGAAGAGAGAGATCAGCTAGTGTAGCCAGATGTGGTCAGGAGTCAGAAATGGTGTAGACATTGGAACTATTTCAGGAAAGTCAGGGGTTCTGAACCTGCTCTGTGCAGGGTGGTAGAGAAAGGTTCAAGAGTCCAGAGATTTGAGTTCTAACCCCAGCAGTGCCTCCCAATGATTGATTGACCTTGAGCAAGCCACCCTCCCTGCCCCCACATCCTAGGCTTTGTAAGTATCTCTAAAATGAGGATTGAATGATGTGACCTCCATGGTCCTATGTAGAGCTAACACAAAAATGAACAAAAAGCTTCAGAGACAAGATCAGCATAAACTCTAGCACTGGGAGTTCAGTGAATGGAGTAAGAAAACTGGGTACTGGAGCAGCTGGGTGGCTCAGTCCTTTAAGCTTCCAAGTTTGGCTCCAGCCATGATCTCATGGCTCATGGGTCCAAGCCCTGCATTGGGCTCTCTGCTGTCAGACCAGAGCCCGCTTCAGACCCTGCCCCTCCTCTGCTCATTCTCTCCCTGTCTCTGTCTCTGTGTGTGTGTCTCTCTCTCTCTCAAAAATAAATAAACTTAAAAAAAAAAAAAAGAAAACTGTGGGTAGAAAGATAGGAACAGAGAAAAATAGGGCCTCAGTCTCAGAAATCCTATTTTCTCATTGCCAATAGGTAGACTTTCCCATTTAAAAAAATTATTTTAATGCTTTTTATTTATTTTTAAGAGACAGAGAGAGACAGTGTGAACAGGGGCAGGTCAGAGAGAGAAGGAGACACAGAATTTGAATCAGGCTCCAGGCTCTGAGCTAGCTATCAGCACAGAGCCTGACATGGGGCTTGAACCCACAAACTGTGAGATCATGACCTGAGCCGAAGCCGGACGCTTAACCAACTGAGCCACCCAGGCGCCCCGAGTCTCCCATTTCAACATCCTTGCCTTAATCATACCAAAGGGGCAGAGAGCCTTCGGCCACTTAAGGTAGCGTATTCTCAGGTCCCAGGAGTTAAGACAGGGACATCTGGGGGGGAGCATCATTTTGCCTACCACACTCACCAAACAAAACTCTCTCACAATGACCTCCCTTTCAGAGAATGACACCTTCCTGCACCCAGCCACCTGGCCAGAATGTCACCAACCATCCATAGCAACTTGGTCCTCCTCACCCTACACCCATATCCCATCCATTGAGTCCTGGCAGTTCAGTCTCCTGATAGCTCTCTAGTATGTTCTCATCACTTCCCCACTGTAACTTTACAGTAAGTCACCAATGTCACCCCTCTGGAGCCTTCTATCTGCTCTCAACATCCACTCTGAATTCTCCTCAACTCACCCTCCACAAATGCAGTCAGTTTTAAAACCCAAAATCTGGTCCATGTCTGACTCCTGCTAAACACTCCCTAATGGCTTCCAGATACTCTTAGAGGCAAAACTCTAAATGGCCTAGAAGGCCCTACATGACGGGGCCTCTGACTATGCCTTCAGTCTCACTTTCTGCTCCTCTCTCTTACCTGTAAAGCTTTTCCTTCACCATGGCCACCTGTCAGTTCTCTAAAGAGGCCAAGTTTTCTTGTGCTGCAGACCCTTTGCACACACTAACCCCACTTTAACTTCAGTTAAAGCACCGCTTCCTCAAGGAAGCATTTCCCAACCCTGAGCCCCTCCACACCTCCAAGATTAGACGGGATCCCTCTGTTACATGCTTTTCAGGGTATTCTGTACTTGCCTTTCATAATAGTTTATAATTAACTGCTTGTGTGATTTTTTGTTAAAATCTGTCTTTCCTTTTTTTTTTTGTATGCTCTGTGAAGGCATCTATTTTACTCATCATTACAATTCTGACACCTAGGACAATGTGGGCACTCAATGAATATTTTTTGAGTGAATGAATACATATAGGGTGAGGGGTTGACTATAAAAAAGTAGTTAAAGGCTCAGTATCTAGAGTCAGATAGGTTAGCTGCCTCTCATTAGCTATCCCATACTGGGCAAGATATTTAAACTCTCTGAGGCTCAGTTTCCTAATCTATAAAATGAGTATGTTAATATCACCTTGAAGATTCGGACTAATGTAATGACTCACAGTGCTCACGCATGTTAAGGAGACAGTATGTGGAAGCCCTATTATAATGATCATCACCACTGCAGATGGATGCCAGTTGAACTCTGTGATCAGTGTACCTTCCTTCCTTTTTGCTCTCCTGTGATTCCTAGTGGAGAGAAGCCAGCCCCATAGAGCTTATAGATGGCTTGGAAATGAGAACAGTCAACTTTTGTCACTTATCTGATATAGGACTTCTGGTGACAGGTTCTCAAGATGTAAAGGACATCAGAATCACACAGGAGCAAATGTTAAAAATGCAGATTCTCAAACTCCACCTCCCAAGACTTGATTCATTGGGGCAGAGATGGGGATCTGTCTTTTAGTTAGACCTCACATGATTCTGATGCAGAGAATCAAGGACTACATTTTGGGAAATTCCCATGTATGGTTTTTCCAAAGTCTGACTCAAGCATCAACTTTCCCCTCAAGTCCTCAGGTAGAACTGGCCCTTCATCCGCTCTCCTCCTGTAGCACTTTGCCCACATCTTAGCAGTAGCTCCTACCCTGTGTTTATCCCCAGAGTAGTTTGGGAGCTTCTCTTCTCACTCTGCCCACACCATTTCTCTTACAGTTCTTTGGATATATCAAGCTCACTCTTGCCTCAGGGACTTTGAACTTGCCTCAGGGCCATAGTACTTTGTGATTTCCCCCTCACTTCACTGAGTTCTCTGAGGTCTCCCACCTCAGGGAGATCTAATGGAGCCAGGCACCTTGCCTCAAATCACCCTGTGTAATTGAAAATAAACATCTTTCTTTTCTTGATCAAAGACAGTAATCTCCAAGAAATGACAGTGGGTCTGAATGGGGCGGACATAGTCAGAACTATTCCTCCTCGCTCTTGACTTGCTTTGGGCACAAGCCAAGCATTTCTGCCTTCCTGTCCTAATCTGCCTGCAATGTAGGGGCAATGAGCTGGCAAAGCCTTCTAGATCAAAGACAAGCAAGCAGGTCAGCCTCAGGACCAGGAGGAAGGCCAACCGTCGTCACTCATGGGGTTCGTGCTTAGCAACTCTGTCTTCAGCAGTTCTGAACACAGACACATTATAAATCCTTGTTTCCATAGGACTTCTTGGGCCTACTTTGTATGCTGAAGTTGGAGACATCATGAAAGTTCACTTCAAGAATAAGGCAGACAAGCCCTTGAGCATCCACCCCCAAGGAATTAAATACAGTAAATTCTCAGAAGGTAAGAGGAATTTAATACCCCTTTGTCAGCAGAAAACATACAGCTCTAACAGCAGTGTCACACGTTGAAAAGCAGATTGTTAACATATATTAGAGAAATCTCCTCTCCTTCAACTGGTACTTATAAAAGTTGTTGCCTTTGTAAGTTTCAAAGAAGAAAAGCACAAGTTCTGGAGTCATCTAGACCTCAGGTTTTCTTTAATAGTTGGATGCACAAGCTACCTAATCTTTCTGAATTCCAGTGTGTTCATCTGTAAAATGAGAATAGTAATACATGCACATTGCAAAATGGTTTAAGGCAGGGAGGTCCACAGACTTTTCTGTGATGATCCAGATAGCAAATATTGTTGGTTTTAGGATCTCGGTCGTAACTACTCACTCTACCTTTTAGCGCAAAGGCAGTGTGTAGGTGAATGAGTATGGCTGTGTCCCAGTAAAACTTTAATACAGAAACAGGCAGCTGGTTGGATTTAACCCACAAACCGTAGTTTGAAATCATGACATAGGATTAGCCTGATAGAGGGTCAACCTAACACTAAAGCATATTTAATAAGCGGTATTTTGCGGTGGTGGTTTTAGAAGTATTATTAAAATTTTGGACATAGTGAAATGGTTAAGAACATAAGCTTAGAAGTCAGACTTAGGTTCAAATTCCAGCTCTATCACTTTTGGTTCTATGGCCTTAACATCTCTGAACCTCAGTTTTATCATCTATACAATGGGAATGGTTATACCCACTCCATAAGATTGTTTTGAGGATTAAATGAGATCATTTAGACTACAGTGTATGGTAAGCCCTCAGTAAATGACAATGATGGTAATGACAAAGATGGCAAAGATCACGAAGATGAAGGCGATAAAAGTAACTACATCAGGCGCATGATAGTAAGTACCTGTTGTTGACATCATTTTAATTATTTCCATTATGCTGATGTTCAGACCACAATAAGCACAGTGGGGTTCTCTGAGGAAATGATATAAGAAAACTGTGTCTATATTGTAATAGATATTGATATAGTAATAGTTTTAAATAACTCCAGGCCTTTCATGATTCACAAATCTTCTTTCTCCCATATGTTCCAGCCATCATTCCTTAGAAGAGAGCAACTAAGTAGGAAAGTGATTTATAGTGCAGGTTCTAGAAGTAGTCTGCCTGGTCCAAATCCTGGCTCAGACACTTATTAGCTGTGTGACTTTTGAAAAGTTACTTAGCATCTCTCTGCCGCATCTGTAAAATGAAAATAAGAATCATACCTACCTCACATAGGTTTGTTGTCATGAAATCTTTCAACAATATCTAGCATATAATAAACACTTGATAAACATTAGACAGATGGTAAAGTTGATTCTTCAATCAAAATGTATGTAAATTATGTTCTATCTCATTCATAAAGTTTTTAAATATGTTCAAAAAATTCCATATTTATCTGACAATTTATGGATGACAAAGTGACTCTTACATGCATTATTTCTTGTGTGAATTGGTTGTCAAACACATTCCAACTAAGGTATATACATGACTGATAATAGGTCAATGAATTATCCTTCCCAGGAGTATTTGCATTAGCACTTAATCTTTGGATTAAGGAAAAACAATGAAGGATCAACTGTGAAATTTCAGGCATCTTAAAGAGCCAATCTGGCAAGACTCTGAGTGGGGTAGCACGCAGTCTCTTTTGTGTTCCCAACTTCATACAGTGGCCTAGCAAACAGCCATTTTACCTACTTCTGAGGCTTCCAGATGACGACATCAAGCATTCGGCAATGTCAGACGGAACTACCAAAATGTCACATCCAGGTTCTATTTCAAATATGGGAAGAGGTAAAGCTTGTGGACTTTGTACTCTGGCTGGGCTGTTTGCACAGGGAACAAATCTTGCGACATTATCCCCCTTCCTTTACTGTTTGTTTGTTCCTGCACTCCCCCACAGCAGCTGCTCATTTATGAGCAGCTATCTGAGATGCTCCTACCACTTCCCCTGGCCACCTGATTATTGCCACTAGCCTTCTAAATCTGAGAAAGGTAAATACAGATTGGTGGGCAGCGTGAATTTTTATTTTGGGAATGAAATGCATGGTAAAAGACAAGCCTGGTCACTTTAGTGTGCCCTCTGTGTTAAAATAAAATATCCTCTTGCCTGACACTCGCTCTGGCCCAGAGCCTTCCTCTGTGGTTTGAACTATGTTGGTGTGGAAATCAACTAACTACTGACTGAGTTAGCTACATGAGAATCCTTGAAGTGTCTAAGATAATTTTTTAAATCACTTTGGATATCTGTTATACTTCCCCAGACTCTTTTGAAACAGAGGATGAGAAACAAAACTCTAATCTCTTTCTAAGCCATTCCTTCCAATCCTCTGTGAGGTTTGGCAAACGCCCACAAATGTTAGAATTATGTGTAGTCTATATGACTCTAAAGGACTCTAAACAAAGGTCTACATTGTCATCTATGGTATTGTCTACAGGTAAAGACCCTGAACTGTCATTGATGGGTTTTGTAACTTCTATTTTGGTTGCCTGGAAGCCTTGTTGCTTTTTTTAAATGTTTGGCTATGCTTTCGTTAGATTGGAAGTCTGAGCTCTGGCCAGGAAAGCGGCTGCTCAGTGTGAAAGTCTCATGCTGGCCTTTCATCCATAAATTGGCATCACCCGACATAAATGCCAGGTTGTAGCTTGGTGTTTCCAAACCACTCCTGGTTGCACCCCCTCCCCAGGAGTGCCCAGGAGAGACCTCAGTCATACACAGGGTAGGATGAGTAATCCATTTGACAAGTTGGACAAATCATGATTTGTAAAAAGGCTCACAAGAACATTTCCTTTACACATGTATTTAAAAGGAATGTGTGTGTACACATACAGTGCAGAGCCTGATGCAGGACCCAAACTCATAAACTGAGATCATGACCTGAGCAGAAACCAAGAGTTCAACTCTTAACCGACTGAGCCACCCAGGCACCCTTGATAAGAATATATTTTTAAACCAGGAAGTAAAATATCTGCAGCTGTACCAAATCATTTAAAAAGTTTCTGTCACTAAGAGTTTCAGTTTGAGGTTAAAATTTCAGAAACTCTCTAGATTGCATGCACGAACTGTTTGCAATGATGCGCCTTTGAGCGAATTTTGTTTTTCAGTAAGTTTTTGTAGCTGTTTTGGTCAATTAACTTTAAAAGTTCGTTTCAGAATGAATCTTATATTATTCTTTTATTTGCTTTATATTCTCACTTAAATGTGTGAGTTTCATTATGAGTATTAGATCACAAGATTAATTTTATAATATTCAGCAACCTGCTGGTAAGCCAACTCTGAGTAAAATAAAGAGAGAGAAAGAAGGAAAGAAGGAAGGAAGGAAGGAAGGGAAAGAAAGAAAAGCATTTTCCACCAGAGATTGTTCTTTGCATCTAGGGTTGCCAAATTCTCCATATGAAAACTTAGTCTTAGGGTTTTTCCAAAACATTTCAATACTTGACAAAATGTAGGCATGACATTTTTCGCTTCACATCTGAATATTTTGGCCTTATACAGACACTCCTTTGGGTATGTGGCAAAAGACCCGAACAACTGTAATGGCTGATATAATGATTCTCATAAATCTCAGAGTTGTGAACGCCCCTTCAAAGAGACTTGCACATCCTGTGCAGTGGAAGCAGGTTCCTTATAGAACATCAGCGTTCTGATTTGCCCATTGCCTAAATTACCGCTTCTAAAGAAGGTCCTGAGTTGTTAGATGGACACTGGAGCGTTCACTAAGTTTATTAAATGGAGAGGAAAAGAGCTGTTCCAAAAAAGTAAGTAGCAAGGGAGGATCTCAAGAATGAGCACCCTAAGGGCCAAAGCAGGTCTTCCCGTACCTTCAGTTTCCCAAAGCTTGTAACACAGCATTTTACGTTTGAAAAAAAAAATACCATGAGCCTTTGGTAAAGATTTGGTTCATCATGACGAGAGTAAACAAGCTGCGATGCTGGCTGTGAACTGACAGGCAGTGAACAGACTTAAGTAAATATAAAACAAACGGCTACCCTTGTGTAAAGGATTTATTCTCGCAAGAAGCTGAAGGAGGACGTTTTGTGCTCCAGCAAGTAGTCCTTCCTCTCCATTTCTCCCCTCTTCTGTTAAGAGATTAGGCCTTTATTTTGATTACAAAGTCAAAATCAGATTCACCAAAAATGCATTCATAAATGTTTCCTTTAAGAAACTCCATAGCTCATATTAGGTAGGTTGTGAAATCAAAGATACAGCATGACTGGTTTATTTTAGGCTAAAGGTAAAATAAAATACTTTGAAGTGAAAAGAATAAAAACAACAGTAAAACCATCCCCAAATGATCTCATTAGTAAACCTCGCTCAGTGCAATTGAAGGATCTACTTCCATGTACAAATCTGTTCACTTTTTATTTCAAGATGCTCATTATTCACCTTTTAAGTAGTATAGTAAACTTAATTAAAGCCAGTCATTCAATTATTTGAAATTTATCTTACATGTAACTTCATATTCATTTTAAATGAATATGAAATTCTCAGTGATATACTTTGGTCACTAGACAGACATTTAAAAATCATTGTTCAAATAACACTGGGTATGAAACCAGGATCATTTAAAAATAAATTTGATATTAGTAGAAAATCAGTCACATTGCCATATCTAGTATATGTTAAACCCTTTTAGGTGATTCTTAGATATTTATATTGTTTGATTCTAAATAGAGATGCGCGCTGTGTTCTGTGATTTCTGCACTGAAGCGGCCCTGGAAGAAATCTGGAGGTGAAGCCCCCACAACCACGACACCAGCATGTGCCCTGCTGGGCTGTGAGCCCCTCAGGGCCTTCGTGACTTCTTTATATTTGTGTCCAGGAACCTAGCACAGAGCCTTCCCCTGTCTCTGAAATTTGTTAATTTTGCTGGTGGTTGTGAGCAACTACTCAATCTTATTACCAGTTTTTACCACTTTAGAGTAGACACATCACCACCTCTAATCTTTCTCACACGTGTTAAGAGAACTCATGAACACTTAAAATACAGCCGATCAGAGGTAAAACACAAAGGAAAGAGGCTGTGTCGGTTGCAGAGTAGCTGAGAAAAAAAACAGCCAACGTACCGAAGTGTGTTGCTGTCGTGTTGGTGAGGTGCCCAACATTTTACGTGTATTTTTTAGGTCTCGTAACCCATCAAAGATGATAATATTATTGCTAGAGAAAGGATTATATTGTTATGAATGAGAAGATTGAGGCTAAAAGGGAGATTAAGAGACTCCCAAATTCACAGTCAACACATGATACAACCAAGAAATTTCAATTCTTGGCTCAAAACTCACGTACTTTCTTTCACAATCTATCATCAATTATATAATCTCACCAATATTTAATTTAAAATGATGATGAATATTATATGTATTTATGAATACTGTTAGAAATATAAATATATATATTTAATTTTTATATCATATATACTTCATATGATATATACATATTTGATTAAGTATATATATATCAGAGGTCAGGGAATGAGGAAACTGACATTTAAGCTGACGTCTGAAGGTTGAGCATGCATTTATCCAGAGAGAGAGGAAGAAGTTTGATAGTTATCTCTCACCCGACAAAGAATACCACATTTGTCCTCCTAGACCTTATAAAGGCAATAGAAAGAATGCCACTTTCTACTATAGGAATTTCCTGTGATGTTTTAACAGTTGGAGCAGTGGAAGCATCGTGTCCAGAAACACAAATTGGCTTCTTATGAGCCCAGGAGCATGAGGCACTGAATAAGGGCCCTCATGCGTGACTCAAGATAGCTCTCGTCATAACTGTTCATGCCGGTTCAGTCAGTGGGCAAGGTTTGACCCGAGAGGGCGACTCTCCTTATCAGACCTGTTTGTTCTTTTCTACCAAAGCTATTTTGTAACTTTCCAGAGATAATACTTCCTGTTTATTAGCAGAGACTTTACCTCATAAGTTCTTTTTTTTTTCTTTTTGATTTAGACAGAAATAACAGTATTACTCTCAGGAAATTATTCAAGCTCTTAACATATCTCAATTCCTAATAATTTTAATATTCAGATCCTTTTTATCATCAGAGTGAAACTTCAGCCTATTCTAAATATTGCTTATCAGTGCCAAACTATCTTTGAGGAGAAGAAAAGATACGACAGAATGCCATGTTAAGCTTTTCGCTAGCACAGGGGTCACAATTCAGATGTCTGTAGCAGTCAGGAGGCTAATTCAGTGAAAAAATATGTGTCCTTTAGGGACTGGGGGTCACAGAGCCACTGTCCTATCTAACGGTGGTAACCAGGACTCAGGTCAGGCAAATTCTATGCGGGAATTTGGTTCAGTGTCACAAAATGTCCATGTTTTAGTCGTTGCTGTTGTTTAAGAGAAGAGAGCAATCCAGATTCTTATATGATATCTACATAGTGTTAATGTTGGCATTTAATTTGTTTTAATGCCATGCAATCCTAACGAAACACCTGTGAACTAAGACTCGACAGCTTTGGTTCTAGCCCACGGGACCTTACATCTTAAGAGTTCTATAAACATTCAGTGAGCACCTTCTCCATGTCAGGCACTTTCACAAGGCACCAGACGTACCAGCACACATACGATCCAGCAGCTGCCTTTGAGTTGCTTACCTTCTGGTGACAGAATATGCATGGTGCAAATAGTTATTATCTAGTAGGAGAAAATGAAATTAATCATACAATGCCACACACATTCAGTTATAAATTATGATGAGTGAAGGAAAAGAAAAAGTATGTAACACATTTAGAGATCAGGAGTAAGCTTATATTTAAGGTGACATCTAACAGATGAGCACACATTTACCCAAAGGAAGAAAGAAGAGAAGAACATTCTAAGCGGAGGGAGTAGTATTTGCAAAGACCCTGAGGTAGGAATGGAAAGGCTTGTTTGGGGAACTAAATGGTGGCCCAGTAGAGTAATACATAGTCAACAAGGGGGAAAGTCGCACACGGTGAGAGTGGAGAGAGAAGTAGCAGTAGATCATACATAGACTTGTGGTCCATGTTAAGAATTTTGTGAAAGTAGAAGCTATTGTCGATTTTTTTAAGTTTTTTTTTTTTTTTTTTTTTTGAGAGAGACAGCGTGTGCAGGGGAGAGTCAGAGAGAGAGGGAGATACAGAATCCAAAGCAGGCTCCAGGCTCTGAGCTAGCTGTCAGCACAGAGCCTGACGCGGGGCTCGAACTCATGAACCATGAGATCATGACCTGAGCCGAAGCCAGATGCTTAGCCAACTGAGCCACTCAGGTCCCCCTATTGTTAGGATTTTAAGCAGGAACATGCTGAAGTAAGATCAAAATTAAGAGTTTTAAGGTATCATTCTGTATACAGGTTGGGAAATGGATTGGGAGGGTACTCATGCCAGAATCGGATTATGCCAATAAGCTAATTCAGGAGTCTATAGTTTTAGCCTGAGTGATGGCGGGAAAGATACAGAGAAGAGTGCAAACTTGGGATATATTTTGGAGGTAGCAGGTTGCTATTGGAGTACAAAATGCACACAGTTTAGAGGTATGAAGGGAAATGACACTGAATAGGTAGACTGAGGAAACTCATGAATGACTTCAGCTGCCATGGTAACACACTTGGACTTTATCCTATGGGTAAGACAACACTTAAAAGATATCCAGAATGAGTTAACACGGCTGTATTTGTGTTGAGTGAATAGTAACTTGATTCAGTTTCCTGTCTTAAGTGAAGACTTCATGGTCCAGCCATAACTAGTCTTCCATATGTCACCAGCTTAGTCACTAGCATTCAACTGTTGGCTTCTGAGAGCACTAAAATCCATCTTTGTTTCCTATCTGTAAGGCTGATATCATGACTATAATATTATTTCAAGTTTGGTCATTTTCTCTTTCATGCATATAAAGATGATGCTCTGTCCTGTGGAGATACATAAGTAAATCTAGATATACCTACTCAACTCTTCTATGGCTTCCATGCTCAGAACCTTATGTGGTACAGTGATGCATGTGCTGCCATGCCTGCATGCCTCACTGATGATGGATGCATGTGCCTATTTTCCATTCCCATCTGAAGAGCCCAAAAATATGCTGATGCTATGCAAGGTCCCGAGTGTCTGTGAATAGAATAGATTTTCCTGATATTGGACTGTTAACAAGGGTAGCTGACACGCTGCAGTGTAAAATATTATATGTAGAAATTTAGCATCTCAAACTTTGGCTTTTGGAAATGAGCTATCAGATTTACCCTTTTGCTTAATAACTAGCCAGGCAGACAAAATATATGAAACAAGAGTTGTCAGACATTGAAAAACAGACAATACAAGAGAATCCTCCATGAGAATAAGAAATGAGGTGGGCCCTACGAGTATTCAAGCTCACTGCCTGCGGTAAGTTTCCAGGGCATAGCACAGAGTCTCATTGTAACTCAACAGTCTCTTTGAGTTAAGGAAATAGAGACTTTTGGTAGGCTAGTGTGGCTGGAACTTGTGATTTATAGGACAGAATCCTGAAAAGGATGGTATAAACACAAAGAAAGAGTTCTTAAGAATCTACAACAGAGGTCCTGTTGAGTCTTCAACTAAATACTGATCTGCACGTGCATGTGAGGAAAGTATTGAAGGTATCATCAGAAAGAAACAGGCAGGACAGTCCCTGAACCACACACATAAACATAGTTTATGTTCCCATCATCAAAAATGGAAAGACCTCCTAATTAATGGACATTGGGTAGATGTAGAATCATCAGAAGGCACAGGAGTTGGATAACATTGGGCTGCTCTGGTGGTGATAAGCACAATACTCAATATTACTTACGGAAATGCAAGAAAATCCAGCAGCCAACATTTAAAACTCACAATGTTAGTAAAAACTAACAAGCATTAAAATAAGCAGGAAAAGTACTACCCATAGCCAAAAAAATACTTAATCAAAAGGAACAGATCCAGAGATAAAAGAAATGATAGAACTGGCGGGCAAAGACATTAAGACAGGCTATTATAAACATTTTCCAAATGTTCCACAGCAGGACTGAGAGGTGACAGAAGGTATAAAAACATGTAAGTGGAAACTTTACAGATGGATACAATAACTGAAATGAGAAGTACACTGGATGAAGTTAGCGGCATTGTAGAAGAAAATATTAGAAAATATTATATCTAGCAATAAAAACTATCCAAATGAAGATGGAAAAGACTGACCCAAATGAACAGAGCATCACTAAGCTTTGGGACAATTAGATGTCCTGTAAAATGAACTTCTCAAACCTTAACAAAAATATACTAGTAACATTTTTTTTTTCATCTCAGATCACTATGGATGCAAAGCCCTTACAACTGCATAGACATAGAAGTGGGTATACGTGAATTTTTCTAACTAATAAAGGTTCACTGTAGAAAGGTATACACATCTCTATAGAGATCTTATGTTTCCCCCTATTTGGAGATGATGAAAAAGTAATCCTCAGAAACTGCCAGATATTTTCATGCTGTTCTTCTCCAGGTGCTTCTTACCCTGACCACACATTCCCTGTGGAAAAGCTGGATGATGCTATAGCCCCAGGCCATGAATATACCTATGAGTGGAATATCACCGAGGACAGTGGGCCCACGCACAGTGACCCTCCGTGCCTCACACACATCTACTACTCCTATGAAAATTTGGTAGAGGACTTCAACTCTGGGCTGATTGGACCTCTGCTTATTTGTAAGAAAGGTAAAAAAATCAGCAACCCTTAAAATGTTGAAATGGTGTTCTCATGGAATGAGGCTTGAAAGAATCTCAGTACCTTTTTGTAAGTCAGGCAAAAGAAGAGGGCGTGGACCAGCTCTGCCTGACATTGATATCTGAGGGTTTGGAATTTCCTGCTTCTTCAAATCCTTCCTTCGCCTCAGTCCTGGGAGACTCCCAAGTAAACCTCTGTCTGAGAGCATGTTATGATGTCATGCCTCTGTGATCCGTAACACTCACCTCAAGGCCAAGTGGTTTTGGAAGTGTACAGCAGCCTATACATTGCTGAGAGTACTTGGAAAGAACTTAGACTAGTGTTATTGAGGGTTAGGTTGGTAATTTGGGATACAAACACACAAGACTCCAACGTTCTTTCTTATAAGCAAGCAAACATATTCAATTGACTTCATAAAAAATTTCATCGGCTGGGCTTAGGAGCAAGCATGAATTTTCATTTTATACCCCCAGATAATTCTTTCATTAAAACAAAAAACAACCACAATGAACTGCACTATGGGAAATAACGTGATAGATCTCACCATCTGTCTATACATACACGCACACCATATATGCATACATACCATATGTACAGATTCTAATTCATTTATTCAATGCACAAATACATGTTTTCATTGCTTGGCATATCAAAGATATTGTGATGGCTCTGAAAAAAATATTTCCAACTTAAAAAAGCCCTTCCTTCATTTTACTGTAAGCTACATTTCTTCCTCACATGAGAGTGGATTAATCTTGACCTAGTGCCTCACTACATGTACAGGCAAGATGGCTATATTTTTTTTATTTATAGTTTATTCTCAAGTTGGTTTCCATATAACACTCACTGCTCTTCCCCACAAGTGCCCTCCTCCATGACCATCACACCCTTCCCCTTCCTCCTTCCCCCTTCAGCCCTCAGTTTGTGTTCAGTATTCAAGAGTCTCTCATGATTTGCCTCCCTCTCCCTAACTCTCTTCCCCTTCCCCTTCCCATGGTCCTCTGTGAGGTTTCTCCTGTTAGACCTGTGAGTGAAACGTAGTGTATCTGTCCTTCTCCACCTGACTTATTTCGCTTAGCATGACACCCTCGAGGTCCATCCACTTTGCTACGAATGGCCAGATTTCATTCTTTCTCATTGCCATGTAGTACTCCATTGTGTATATATACCACATCTTCTTTATCCATTCATCAGTTGATAGACATTTAGACTTTTTCCATGATTTGGTTATTGTTGACAGTGCTGCTATGAACATTGGGGTACATGTACCCCTATGCATCAGAACTTCTGTCTCTCTTGGGTAGATCCCCAGCAGTGCTATTGCTGGGCCATCGGGGGGTTCTATTGATATTTTTTTGAGGAACCCCCACACTGTTTTCCAGAGTGGCTGCACCAGTTTACATTCCCACCAACAGTGTAGGAGGGTGCCCATTTCTCCACATCCTCGCCAACATCTATAGTCTCTTGATTTGTTCATTTTAGCCATTCTGACCAGCATGAGGTGGTATCTCAGTGTGGTTTTGATTTGTATTTCCCTGATGATGAGTGACGCTGAGCGTTGTTTCATGAGACTGTTGGCCGTCTGGATGTCCTCTTTGGAGAAGTGTCTGTTCATATCTTCTGCCTATTTCTTCACTGGATTATTAGTTTTTCGAGTGTGGAGTTTGTGAGTTCCTTGTAGATTTTGGATACTAGCCCTTTACCCGATATGTTATTTGTAATTATCTTTTCCCATTCTGTTGGTTGCCTATTAGTTTTCTTGATTGTTTCCTTTGCAATGCAGAAGCTTTTTATTTTGATGAGGTCCCAATAGTTCATTTTTTATTTCATTTCCCTTGCCTTTGGGGATGTATCAAGTAGGAAATTGCTGCATTTGAAGTCAAGGAGGCTATTTCCTGCTTTCTCCTCCAGGGTTTTGATGGTTTCCTGTCTCACATTCACGGCCTTCATCCATTTTGCATTTATTTTTGTATATGATGTAAGAAAGGGATCTAGTTTCATTCTTCTGCATGTTGCTGTCCAGTTCTCTCAGCATCACCTGTTAAAGAGGCTGTCTTTTTTCCATTGGATACTCTTTTCTGCTTTGTCAAAGATTAATTGTACATACACTTATGGGCCCAGTTCTGGGCTCTCTATTCTATTCCATTGGTCTCTGTGTCTGTTTTTGTGCCAATACCATACTGTCTTGATGATAACAGCTTTGTAGTGAGGCTAAAGTCTGGGATTGTGATGCCTCCTGTTTTGGTTTTCTTCAATATTACTTTGGTTATTCAGGGGTTTTTTTGTGGTTCCATTTGAATTTTAGGATAGTTTGTTCTAGCTTTGAGAAGAATGCTGGTGCAGTTTTGATGGGGATTGCATTGAATGTGTAGATTGCTTCGGGTAGTAATGATATTTTATGATATTTATTCTTCCAATCCATGAGCAAAGAATGTTTTTCCATTTCTTTGTGTCTTCTTCAATTTCTTTCATAAGTTTTCTATAGTTTCCAGCTAGATGGCTGTATTAAACTTGAAATGTCCTTTGTCAACTGAGCTAAAATACCTATTTATTAGCCTGTTGATGCTGGAGGAAATGAGTACTGTTACTAAAGCCTTGACAGTCCCAAATATTTTTTCTCTGTGCCAGATCAGATTTACCATTAAGTCTCCATTCCTCAAGGCTATGAGGGATCCAAAAAAATACTTAATGTGGCACCAGTGGTTTAATATGTTTCTAGTCATTATTACTTGATAAAGATGCTATTTTTTAAAATAAGAATTTTTAAAGTTATCGTTATGATTGCTTGCCTTAGATTTTTTCGTATCTAGGAATATCTAATGAGAATCTTCTGTCTGGAAGAAAAGTATGTCTTTTCTTTCATAGGCACCCTAACTGAGGATGGGATTCAGAAGATGTTTGACAAACAACATGTGCTGATGTTTGCTGTGTTTGATGAGAGCAAGAGCTGGAGCCAGTCATCCTCTTTAATGTACACAGTCAATGGTTACGTGAATGGGACAATGCCAGGTAACACGCGGGCTGCATGCTATCCAACCACAGAACCATTAATACCTTTGGTCCCACTGTCTTCCTCAAAGTCCCATGGAAGTTGACCATACTCATATTTGCTGTTCTTCAGTTTCTTATCAGAAAGATAATGTAATCTAATTCAGTGGTTCTCCAGATTCTATCATTTTTTTTCTTACAACAAACACAACAAACAATTGGAAGCTACCTAGGAGAAAGAGTGTGCAGCCTTATTATATATAAGGTTCTGAGCAGGTTTCACCTTCATCTGTGGCCCCAGGAAGACCTCCAGGATAGTAGCTCAGTCTCCATCAGTGAGTCCTGTGGTCCCTGCTGCATGATGATCATGGCTTCTTCCAGAGAAGAAGCCTTGCAAAACAGAAATTCAAGGTCAATCCCTAGCAGGAAGGGTTGGCAGAAAGAATACAAGGAAGACACTTACAGTGAAGATGGGTAGATTAGGAGAAGTACCCCACATACAAAACTACTACTACATTTCATAAGGTGATGGATGAGTAATCATCGATGGCATGCAGGATGTTTTCTCTTTCCATTTGTATGGAGACTCTTGTGGGAAAAGCAAAATCATAGCAACTATTAAGAGAAAGGAAAACAACAAAACTGATTCCCATCCAAACTTCTTCCACCCTTTTGATAGAAATTACTTAGAACCAAAGATCCTGAGCAAAAAGAATGGAAAAATGAAAATATTATTCTATTAAATCAATCCATCCTTCAAAAACAGTAAGCTTCTCAGAGGTCATTTTCTGTATCTGAAAATCACAAGTGGCTTTACTTACTAAAAACAAAACTTGTCAAGAGTGGAGGTCTGGATATTTCTTTTTCAGTTGCATTCTGTTGCATTGGACTGTCTTCCCACCTGGGCTATTACAAACATCCTCAGATGATTCTGGTTTCTCCATTCAGAGTTCCAAAACTTATTTAATTGCCCCCTATCTTAGGAGATCTGCATTCAAGCCTTGCTCACTTCTCTAGCTTAGTGTGGCCCTTGGACATTTATTGTCTCAATGTGCTCATTTACAAAAATGGATCAACCATTTATCCTGGAGCAGAGGGTATGGAGGAATTGTTTTACATATAGAATAGCATTTCCAGTGCTATAATCCTTAGAGAGGAGTGGTCAAGGAGACATTGTATCTGTGTCCTGGCAGAGGGAATCATTTGTGTAAGTATATAGAAGTCAAACAAAAGCAAGCTATATGCAAAAAGTTAATAATTTGGTCAGGGCATAGAGTTTTTGAATTTATAGTAAAAAAAAAAAAAGAAAAAGTATTTGGGGCTTAAGAGAGGCAGGATGGGGGCATTATTAGAAACTGAGAAAAGTTAATGCTGTGCAATTGTCTTTTGGAGCATGGTAAATTAAATATATGATAAATGCTAATAAGATGTTATCAAATGCTCAATTCAGCATAAGCATTTTTTGTGAGGTGGATAAATACTTCCTGCAAAGCCTCCTACCTTCAAGCTTCTTGCTTGCAGCTTCTAGCTTCTTGTTCCCATCCGTAATACCAGGAATCCTTGCCTGGTTACAATGGTCTCCTAAAAATACAAGCCCCTCAGTCTCTCTGCGGGTAACGGGCTAACTCTCAGCTCTATGATGTAATATCTAGTGATTACTGATCCGAAATTTAAACCTCAAGCCAAGGATGGAAGCCAGGCTTAGAATCTCCCATGGAGCAAATTAGCCTGTTCCCAGTCACTGTGAGCACAAAGAAGGAGCAAAACTCTGCTTTTATTCTGTTTTTATTACTTCATCCGTGAAATGCTCCTAGTGGCCTAGCATAATGAAGACTTGTCCATTGCATTAAGAAGAGCCTGTATCCTAGAGAGTAAGTCATTGCCTTGTCATTTAAAGGGTCAACAAGTGGTTAAAGAAGTGATTAAAACTTCCTTAAAGCATCACCACGTCCCTCCCCTAGACCTCTCCCTTTGACCTCTATCCATTGAGAAGTTTAGGCCCCTGAACTCAGCCTTATTGGCTCCCTCCAACTGAGCCCAGATTGATTCTGGAGTGACCAGCTGTGCAGGCTTTCTCAGGGTTTCCCTAGTTTTAACACTAAAAGTCCTGCATTCTGGAAAACTCCTCACATCCAGGCCAACCAGGATGGTTGGTTACCTACTTGGTTCCCTCCTCGCCTAATCCCTTAACAATCCTTGTGTTTCTGAACCAGCTTTCCTCATCCATGGGCTCTATTCTTACCTCCATATGCCGCTGACTGCAGTGGGTTGTGACCATTTGTTTGCCCATCAGTCAGATGTGTGCTTTGCTCGGGCAGGAGCCACAACAGGAGTGTCTGTGCCCTCAGAAACAGTGTCTGATGCATAGCAGGTGCTCAGTCCATATATCATGAGTGAATTTTTTTATTACAGACTGCTGACTTCCTGCTTCCCTCCCCCTCTCTCCCTCTCAGATATCACTGTTTGTGCCCATGACCACGTTAGCTGGCATCTGATTGGAATGAGCTCTGGGCCGGAACTGTTCTCCATTCATTTCAACGGCCAGGTCTTGGAGCAGAATCATCATAAGATCTCAGCCATCACCCTTGTCAGTGCTACGTCTACTACTGCAAACATGACTATGAGCCCAAAGGGAAGATGGATCATATCTTCTCTCATCCCAAGACATTTTCAAGGCAAGAAATTCTTTTGCTTGTGAACATAGGATCCTTTCTTCCCAGGCACTAACTCCCTCATTCTCCTTTGCCCTTTCAAGCCACCCACGCCCCAGACATACATGCTTAGTCCTAAGAACAGAATTTAGTTATTCTGCTCTTAGACTTAATATAATGCATGATTGGGATGGAGGAAGTGGAGAAATTGGCAAAGATTTTTAAAAATGAAGCAAAAGCTAAAGAAAGCTCTACTTCCTCAAAAGGAAAAAGAAGGAAGGAAATAAACATATGTAGAGATATTCTTCCTGGGGGTATTAGTATGTAGCAAAAAAAAAAAAAAAAACAACCTAGGTGCTAGAACAAAATAAAGCATCTGCAAATTTATAAAGCACTAAGTTACAGAAAGCGCAGAAGACTTAACACGAAAAGATCATCTTTTATAACAAGATGAACACAAAGCCTGGCACAAGGAGGAATCCAATGGATGTATGTTTATGGAAAAAACATAGAATTAAACTAGCTGACCCAGTGAGTTTAAAGAACATGAGTTGATTTTGGTGGGAAAAAAAATCAGCCCAGATTGTCATGTGGTATCATGTAAACAAAATAACTAATTGTTCTATTATTACATTGTTGCTTTAAAACTGTTGGGAAAAGAGTCTCCTGGGGGGCTGAGTCAGTTAAGCTGGGACTTCCGGTCAGGTCATGATCTTGTGGTTCATGAGTTCCAGCCTGCGTTGGGCTCTGTGCTGATAGCTCAGAGCCTGGACCCTGCTTCGGATTCTGTTTCCCTGCCCCTTCCCTGTTCGCACTCTGTCTCTCTCTGTCTCTCAAAAATAAATAAATGTTTAAAAAAATTGTTGAAGAAGATCTATCTCTATAACCAAAAACTAAAATGTAAGTAAATGATAATACTATAGGAAATTATTTTGTTACCAAAACGATGTTCATAAAAGCCAGACACATAAGAAAGGGACCCTTTGATAGGATCATTTTGTTTCCTGTTCACACTGAGCAGTCAAAATTATATTTGAAATTATGAAATTGTCATAATAGCCCTAGAAGATAGAGTCCCAAATAATAACAAAACAACAACAGAACTAACATTATTAAGGTTAAGTGCTTTTTATAGTAACTTATTTTATTTTAACAACAATTTATACAGTATATACTATTATTATCTCCACTTTACAAATGAAGGGACAGATGACAGGGAAAATGAGAAATCAATAAGACCTAAGTCATAAGATTTTAAGGGTCTAGAAGCTACATTTTTTTCCTCTAAAAGACAAAGAAAATCTTTCCAAGGTTTTTCCCTAATCCATCCTCTCTTTGCTTTATATTCTTGCCCCTTTCTCTACTGTGCTAAAAGAACTATTGACCAAAATGTTCAGAAGTTGCTTGAGCATTACTTTTCCTATTATTTAAAAGATACACATTTTGACCAGCCTTCATTTCTTCTCTCAAAATCACTCCCTGCCCTTATGTTCTAATTCAGCTGGGATGCAGGCTTATCTAGACATCGAAGACTGTGCAAAGAAAACCAGGAATCCTAAGAAACTGACTCGTGACCAGAGGCGGCACATTAAGAGATGGGAATACTTCATTGCTGCAGAGGAAGTCATTTGGGACTATGCACCTATAATGCCAGCGAATATGGACAAGTGAGTTTCGGGGTTTTTACAACTGTGTAAAGGTCCCAGGGGCCTAAACGCATGGGGTGAAATGTCATGAATTGACCTCTCCAAGGGAATACATGTATTGGATTCATGTCTTTTTGTACAAATCAACCCGGGAATTGCTCTGAACTCACAAGAGAGCCCAGCAGCAGCAGCAGGTGGTAGTTATAGGAGTCCTAGTAACAGCAGCTATCACTTGTTGAACATTTTCTTTTGGTTTAACTTTATATTTTGGTTTTTTTATTTAAAAATATCTTTTTGTCTTTATTTTATTTTGAGAGACAGAGAGTGAGCAGGGGAGGGCAGAGAGAGAGAAAGACACACAGAATCCAAAGCAGGCTCCATGCTCTGAGCTGTCAGCACAGAGCGCAATGCAGGGCTTGAACCCACGAACTGTGAGATCATGACCTGAGCTGAAGTCGGTCGCCTAACCAACTGAGCCACCCAGGTGCCCTATTAGTTTTACTTTAATGCTCCAAGTTAGAAATAGCTTTTATTTTGTGGATTAGAAAAGTTATCAGAAAGAGTAATTTGGAAATGCAAATAGCTCGTAAACACTTGAGAAATAACTCAATCTCACTCACAGTAAGAGAAATGCAAATTAAACTTCACTGAGATACTATTTTCCACCTCTCAGACTCACAAGTCCAGATGATACGATCTGTCGGCAAGGCTGTGGGAGACAAGCACTAGTGCACATTGTTGGTGGAAAAGTAAATTGGCACAGCCATTCTAGAGACTGGTTGAGAATATGTGTCAGAATTACAAATGCATATGCTCACAATTATAAATGCATATGCCCTCTGACCCAGCAATCTTACTCTGGGAACTGGTTACATAGACACACTTGCTGTGAAGTGATGTATGTACTGGGTATTTGCACTGTGAGTAGCAAAAGTTTGGAAACAACCTAAAATATCCTTCAATAGAAAACTAGTTAAAAAATTATGGCACATCCATATGATGGAATACTATGCCTCTATTTTCAAAAGAGGTTGTAAACACTCTCTCTCTAGTAATATAAAAGTTGTCCAAGATACACTTTTATATTAAGAAGTCAAGGGAGGAAAAAATGGCAGATTAGGAGGTCCCCTGATCATATCCCTCCATAGCAATAGAGATAGCAATAATTTGACAGCTATCACAAACAAAAGTACTTCAGTGAGAGATCTGGGATCCAGGTACGAACTTGAGAAATTCCAGGATCTTCTCAGAGGAAGCCAAGACCAAGGAGGGATATTTTTAGAAGGTACATCACGCTCAGGAGGTAGGTTTGCTGACAGTGCTTCCAGCTACAAACTTGGAAACAGCCTTGTCCCATTGAGGACTCAGCCACAGTCCCACTGGGTCTTTGTCTTGACATGAGCACCATTTGCCAAGGGACCTGGGTGAAGTCACATCTGCCATACCCTGGAGGGTGGCCTACAGACCTTGGTCTGAGTATGGATCTTAAAGGGGCACTGTAACCAGCTCCTGTCCTGAATAGTCCTGCTGGCTCCGGAGCTTTCAGGGAGTCACACCTGTCCATGAACCTCAAGGCAGGTCTGCAGACCTCAGTCCAACTGCAGATCTTGAAACATCACAGTAACCCAGCTCCAGCTCTCCCAACTTCAGTCTTGCCCACCCAAGGACTCATACAGTGACCTGGCGGGAGCCTTCCCAAGGACCATATGGAAGCCACACCCATTTCAAAACCTAATAACAGGACTGCCACTTACAGACTTAACTTTAGAACTGGAAACAAACCTCTATCCCAGCATTAGCTCTACTGACTAAGGTCATGGAGGCCGTTCCATCTGCCCAGAGACTAGACAGGATCTATGCCCCCACTGAGACCCTGGAAAAAGGCCTGCCAACCACAAATGCCACTACAGGCCCAGAAGCAGCCACATGACCTGGTTCCATCTCACTCAACTGTGATCACAGAAGCAATCCCATCAGCCTAGAGACTTGACAGGAGAAAAGTCTCTACCTGACCAAATCAGTCAGCAGAGACTGGGAGAGTGTATTTGCTCCTTCAGATGTACAGACACAAACACAAGGCTACTTGGATCACAAAAAATTAAGCAAATATGACACCACCAAAGAAAACCAATAAAGCTCAGATAACTGGTGTGAAAGAAACAGAAATCTACAAATTGCCTGACAAAAAATTTCAAAATAATCATCTTAGAGAAGTTTAACGAAGATGCAAGAGAACTGACAGGCAACTAAATGAAATCAGGAAAACAATGCATGAATAAAATAAGAAGTGTAATAAAGAAATAAAAAACATAAAAAATAACTAAACAGAAAACCTAGAACTGATGGATATAATGACAGAACTAAAAAACATTCAGTAGAGTGCTTTAATAGACTTGATCATGCAGAAGAAAGATCCAGTGAACTCAAAGATAGGTGATTTGAAATTATTCAATTAGGGACAAAAAGAAAAAAAGAATGGAAAAGAGTGAAGAAAGCTCACAGGACCCATAGGATACCTTTAAAGAGCTAGTATATGCATTATGAGAGTCCCCAAGTGAGAAGAAATAAAGGGGCAAAAAGCTAACATAAAGATAATAACTAAAAACTTTCGGAATCTTGGGAGGGTTATAGGTATACAAATTTATGAAGCTCAAAGGACTCCAAGCAAGATCTACCCAAAGATTACCCTGAGACATATGATACTCAAATTGTCCAAGTCAAATATAAAAAGAGAATTCTGAAAGTAACAGGAAATAAGCAACTTGTTGTAAACAAGGAAACCTCCATAAGGCTAGTCACAGATTTCACCAAAAAAATCTTATAGGCCAGGAGAGTGTGGTGTGATATACTCAAGATACTGAAAAAGGAAAAAACCCTCTGCCAACACAGAAAACTATACTCAGCAAAACTGTTCTTTAGAAATGGAAAGATAGAGACATTCCAAGACAAAGAAAGTTCAACATCACTAGACCTGCCTTCCAAGAAATTCAAATGAGAGTTCCTCAAATTGAAAGGAAAAGACACTAAGTAACAGCATGAAACATAAAAGCATAAGTATCTCTGCAATAAAGGTAAATATATAGTCAAATTCAGAATACTCTAATACTATAATGATGGTGCATAATGACTTTTAACTCTAGTTAAAATTTAAAAAAATTAAATTAAAAAAGAAGTATTAACATATCTAGGCTAAAATATTTTGTTAATGATATACAGTATAAGGAATGTAAATTGTGACATCAATAGCGTGAATTGGGAGGCAGTAGTAATAGCATAGAATGTTTTATGCTATTGAATTCAGGTTGTCCTCAGTTTTAAATAGACTGTTGAGAACTGTAAGATGTTTTATGTTCATGGTAACCACAAAGCAAAAATTTCTATCTCTAGTAGATACGCAAAAGATAAAGGAATAAAAGCCTACACACATACACACACACACACACACACACACACACACACACACACAAATAAGTCACAAGGAAAATAGCAACAGAAGAAGAAAGGAACAAAAGAAAAACAAAAAGTCCGAAAACAACAAAATAGCAATCCTAAGTCCTTATCTATCAATGCTTGTTCTAAAAATGGATTAAATTGGAGAATGTAAGAATCCAGATAGCCAGATGAATAAAAAACTAAGATCTAGCAAAATATTGTCCACAAAAGACCCACTTTAGCTTTAAGGACACACATCAGTGTGTAAATAGGATAAAAGGATTGTCCATGCAAATGGTAACCAAAGGAGAACAGGAGTGGCCATGCTTATATAGGACAAAGTAGACTTAAATCAAACTGTCATAAGAGACAAGTCACTATATGATAGAGGTTAATTCATCAGGAGGTTATAACAGTTGTAAATATGTATGCCACTAACATTGGACCACCTAAGTATAAGAAGCAAATATTAACAGAACTGAATAGAGAAGTAGACACCAATACAATAAAAGGGGGGATTTGAAAACCTAACTTTACACAATATATAAATCATCCAGACATAAAATCAATAAGGAAACAGTGTAATTGAATAACACTATAGACCAAGTGGGCCTAATAGACTGTAAAAAATATTCTACCCAACAGCAGCAGAATACACATTCTTCTAGTACACATGAAATATTCTCTAGGATACATCATATGCTAGGCCACAAAACAAGTCTTAACAAAATCATATCAAGTATCTTTTCTGACTACAGTGGTATAAAACTAGGAATTGGTAACAGAAAGAAAATTGGAAAATTCACAAATATGTGGAAATTAAACACACTTTCCAGAACAACCAGTGGCCAAAAAGAAATCTAATGGGAAATCAAAAAAATATCATGAGACAAATGAAAATGGAAACACAACATACAAAAACCTTTAAAGAGTTATAAGAGAGAAGTTTATAGAAATCACTACATTAAAAAACAAAGATCTCAAATAGACAACCTAACTTTACCCCTTAAGGAGCTGGGGGTGGGGGTGGGGAGAACAAACTAGGCCCAAAGTTAGCAGAAGGAAGGAAATAAAGTTTAGAGAAAAAATAAAGTAGAGATTGGAAAAACAATAGAAAAGATCAACATAACCAAGAGTTGGCTTAGTGAAAAGATAAACCAAGGTGACAAACCTTTAGCTCAATGAACCAAGGAAGAGAGAAGACTCAAATAAATAAAATTATAACTGAAAGAGAAGACATTACAATGATACTACAGGGGCACCTTGGTGGCTTAGTGGGTTAAGTGTCAGACTGGCTCAGGTCATGAGTTCCAGCTGCATTGAGCTCTGTGCAGACAGCTGACAGCTAGGAGCCTGGAGCCTGCTTCAGACTCTGTCTCCATCTCTCTCTTTCTCAAATATAAAATTAAAGAAAAATTTAAAAACCAATTGATACTATAGAAATGCAAAGGATCCTGAGAGACTACTATGAACAATTATATGCCAACAGATTGGATAATCTAGAATAAATAGGTAATTTCCTAGAAACCTATACCCTACCAAGACTGAACTATGAAGAAATAGAACCTCAGAATAGACCAGTAACAAGTAAGAAGATTGACTCACTAATCAAAACCTCCAAACAAAGAAAACCCCAGAATCACATGATTTCACAGATAGTTTTAACAAATATTTAAAGAAGAATTAACACTAATCCTCAAACTCTTCCAAAATATTGAAGAGGAGGGAACATTTCCAAACTCATTTTACAGGGCCAGCATTATCTTCATGCGAAAGCCAGATAAGGACATTATAAGAAAATGACAGCCCAGTATTCTTATTAAACATAGGTGTAGAAATCCTTACCAAAATATTAGCAAACCAAATGCAACAACACCTTAAAGTGATTGTATAACATGATCAAGTGAGATTATCCCTGGGGCGCATGGATTTCTCACCATGTACAAATCAACAAATGTGATATACCACATCAACAAAATGAAAGTTAAGTCATAAAGCAACTCAGTAGATGCAGAAAAGCAATTGACAAAATTCAACATCTTATCTTTTCATGATAAAAACTCTGAACAAGTAAGGTATAGAAAGAATGTACCACAACATTAATTAATAACCCCAGTAATAAACCCAAAGCTAGCATCATACTCAAAGAAAGCTTTTCTGTAGGATCAGGAACAAGAAAAGAGTGCCTACTCTTACCAATTTTATTCAACATCTTACTAGAAATGCTAGCCAGGGCAATCAGGCAAGAAGAAAAAAAAAAGTCATCCAGATTGGTAAAAAAAAAATAAATAAATAAATAAAAATAAAATTGTCTCTCTTTGCAAATGATAACTCTTAAGACTCCACCAAAAATCTATTAGAACTAATAAAAGTATGCAGTAAGTTGCAGGGTATAAGATCAACATACAAAATCTGTCTCATTTATTAAACTAACAGCAATATATCCAAAAAAGACATTAAGAAAACAATCCCATTTCAATAGAATTAAAAATAATAAAATGCTTAGGAATAAATTCACCCAAGGAGGTGAAAGATCTATACACCAAAAATTGTAAGATACTGATGAAAGAAATTGAAGAAGAGACAAATAGAAAGATGTTCTATGTTCATGGATAGGAAGAATTAATTTGTTAAAATATCCATATTAATCAAAGTGATGTACAGATTTAATACAATCCCTATCAAAATTCCAATGGCTTTTTCCATAAAAATAGAAAAAACAATTTTAAAATTTATATGGAACCACAAAGATCCTGAATAACCAAAACAGTATTGAACTAGAAGACCAAAGCTGGAAGCATCACGCTCTTTATTTCAAACTATATTACAAAGCTATACTAATCAACAGTATAATGATGGCATAAAAAATAGACTCTTAGACCAATGAAGCAAAATAGAGGCCAGAAATAAACATTCCTGTATAATCAATCTTTGACAAGGGCACTTAAAACATATAATGGGGAAAAGATACTCTCTCAACAAATAATGTGGAAAAACTGGATATCCACATGCAAAAGAATAAAATTAGACCCTTAGCTTATAAGACACCCAAAAATTAACTCAAAATAGATTAAAGAATCAAATGTAAGGAGAAAATGTAGGGGGAAAGCTCTTTGACATTGATATTTCCAATGGTTTTTTTTTTGTATGACACAAAAAGCACAGGTAATAAAAACAAAAATAAACAAGTGGGTCTACATCAAACTAAAAAGTTTCTGCACAGCCAAAGAGACAATCAGCAAAACAAAAAAGAAATTTATGGACTGGGAGACAATATTTGTGAGCTGTCTGTCTAATATTTATTAAAAAAAAACTCAATGGCAAAAAAAAAAAACCCTGATTTGAAAATGGACAAAGGTAGGTTCCTGGCTGGCTCAGTTGGTGGAGCAGGGGACTTTTGATCTTGGGGTTGTGAGTTCAAGCCTCATATTTGGTGTAGAAATTACTTAAAAAATAAAATCTTTTTAAAAAAATAAAATAATTTTTTTAAATAAGCAAAGGACCTAAACTGACATTTTTCCAAAGAAGACATGTAAATGGCAAATAGATATATGAAAAGATGTTCAACATCACTAGTCATCAGGGAAATGCAAATCAAACCCACAGTGAGATTATCAGTTCATACCTGTGAGGATGGCTACTACAAGAAAAGAGATGACAAGCGTTGGGGAGGATGTGAAGATGGAACTCTGTACACTGTTGGTGAGGATGTAATTTGGCGTGGCCATTATGTAAAACAGTATGAAGGCTCCTCCAAAAATTAAAAATAGAAGTACCAGCAATCCCACTTCTGAATATATATCCAAAGGAAATGAAAGCAATACCTTAAAGAGATCTCTGTGCCCCCACGTCCATTGCAGCATTATTCATAATAACCAAGATATGGAAACAACCTGAGTGTCCGTTAATGAATGAATGGAGAAAGAAAATACCAGACAGACAGACAGACACACACACACACACACACACACACACACACTGACATATTACTCGACCTCAAAAAAGAAGGAAAGCCTACCACTTAAAACAACATGGATGAAGCTGTAGAACATACTGAGAAGACACATTCCAGACACAAAGTGACAAATACTGCAAGATCTCATGATCTCACTTATATGTGAGCCTGATAAGCAGTATGGTGACTGTAGTTGATACTGTATATTTGAAATTTGTTAAGACAGTAGGTCCTAAGTATTCTTACCCCCAAAAAAAGAAAATAGTAACTAAGCGAGGTGATGTGTTAATAAGCTTAATTATGGTAATCACATTTATACATATATGAATCATCATGCTGTACTTCACAAATATATACAATTTTTGTTTGTCAAAATCACCTGAGTGAAGCTGGGAAAATTCAAGACAAAGTCAAGGTATAGCACTGGGTATAAAATAGCTGCCTATTTTTAAGGAATGAGAATATAAGAATATTTATATTTGCAAGTCACATTTGCATACATATATGCATAAAGATGATCTAGAATTATACATATAAAATTAATTCAAATGAATATTTAGAAAACTCAGGGAAGATCAGAGAGGTGGGGTTGATAAGATATAATGTATAAGTGAGAATTTTCACTGTAATCAAAATAATTTGAATGTGTTTGCTATTCAAAAAAATGTAACAGAAAAAAGAGCAGAAAAGGAACTTGCTTAAGATTATATAATAATAATTGACAGAACTGCAATAAGATTCCAGGACTCTGGCAATAGTCTATGCTTTTTATTGTGCAAAATAAATGCATAAGATGGATAAATTCTATGATGGTACTTCTGTTTTTGCAAACTAAGGCAATAAAGAGGACCAGGAGGAAAAGTGGTTCATGTGGTTGCCCCAAATGTTTTATTTCAGTAGCTACGGAAGATGGGTGAAGGCGGTTGCTGTTTAGTTGGCACTGGGTTGGGTGGATGGTAGAAGGGATAGCCCAGCAGCTCAGAACTACGTCTAATAAAGATGATCAGAGCTTCCTGGTGTGGGAACATACGCTTAGAGCTTGAGAAATACCTAGAAAGTCAATAAGGGTACCATAAACTAAGTGATAAGGAAGACCTGAGAAAAAAATGCACAGCACATCCTCTCATTCCTCTCAGATAGATCTTTTTCCAGAGATATCTAAGGTCTAGTCTAGTGACCACAGTGACAGGAAATACTAAGCAGCTGTTTCTAACCATGCCTACAACTTTATCAATGGTGGAGAAGACAAGACGAGAGGTTTCCAGTTTTTCACCTAGGGGACAGATCCTGGGACTTTGCAAAACACATTAAGAATTTTTTAAAAAGAAAATTAGCATTTTAGCTAATTCAAGAGCAGAACTTCTAAGCATAGGGTTTCCTCCTTTTACTGGGGTCTTTACTTGAGCAAATGGTTTAATTTTTTAAAATTTCATTGCACTTTAAGAAAATACAGATCTCTGCATTTGGATAATTTCTCAAACCAAATTGGAAAACAATATAAGAAGGTTGTCTATAAACAGTACCAAGATGGGTCCTTCACCAAACGCATGGAGAATCTCAATATCAAAGAAGATGGGATCTTGGGCCCTATTATCCGAGCCCAGGTCAGAGACACGCTCAAGGTAAGTACCACAAATATAGAACCATGGAAGAAATGAAATAGTCAGAGACAGTGCATAAATACTGGTTATTTTTATTAAAAAGAAAAATATGTCCATTTAATTTTTAATTCAAATGCAACTTCAGTTTTTATGTATTATTTGCTCCGATTTGTAGCCTACCTCATAATGAAGAATCTGAGACAATTTATCAAATTATAAAAAGGTAAAACAAAGAGCCAATTTAATTGAGGTGAAGGGTAATATGGGGACAAAGAAAATAAAGCCATGGATAAATATAATGGAACACGTGCCGTATGTTCCTATCAGATTGTCTATAAATTTTGTCCAAAGGTTTCCAGCAGCCGAGTGAAAAGGGAAATATGTCAGGGCAAGATTTACAGTATTCATAAAGAAAGTACAGTTTTCCCTGACACTGGGATCAATTTCTCCCACGGATCCTTACAAAAAGGATGCTGTATAATACAGTGGATGGAATTCTTGGTAGAATCCCTATAACTGGTATAATAAATAATAAAAAGCATAGCTTTTTAAATAACAGTAAACACAGTTGAGTATAAACAATTCCTCATTGTGCTCTAGCTATATAGTCAAGCTTCTTATAAGAACTGCAGCAGAGAATTAAAGGTTGCTCTCCTTGGCAAGATTCTAGAATGCAGGTAATCTACAGATTAAAGATGATCCAAAGGCTTTGGCAATCAACCAATAGATGCCAACATTAAGGTTCTCTTTTGAAGATTAAGGAGCCTAACTAGCACTCCTGTTTAAATAATGCTCCTCCCCTCACCCTTTTGTGGGGGTAAACTAACATCTGCACACACGGACAATTCTGTTTATTTAAAAATAACAAAAGGATAGAAAGTAGCCTTTCTCTGTTCCTCTTTCCCTTCCGCCATTTCTGATTTCCCCCATACTTTTCAGGTGCTCTTAGCAAGTGTAAATACACCTCACTGGAAATTCAGGATCTGGCTATTTGTAATGCCCCTCAAGAAGATGATGTCAAGGACAGTGTCCTGGGAGAGCTTCCAGGCTGGAGAAGGGAATCATGGTCTAGAAAGGAGAAGGAACAGATCTGAAGGCAGATGGGGACCAAGCTGAGAGGAGAGGGGCAGGGAATCGGTTTGGAAAGAGTGATATACTGTGAGGAAAATACAGAGCAGACTTCCCTTTCCATTTCCACCCTACCGTGTGAGTGGAGCGCTCTCAAAAGTTTCTTCCACATGATGGGAAGAGGTTGCTGCTCAGAGAAACAGAACTAGTTTGCAAACACACACAGAAGCACGCCCTCCAGCAAGTGCATTTGCAAAGCTAAGCATCCTATATTAATTCTCACGACTGAACTTAAGTCCTGAAATAATGAATTCAGTTAACTTTGCAGATCGTGTTCAAAAATATGGCCAGCCGTGTCTACAGCATTTATCCTCATGGAGTGACCTTCTCTCCTTATGAAGATGAAGTCAACTCTTCCTTCGCTTCAGGTTTGAATCGGAGTCTACTGAATGAAACTATTCACCTCTGAGAGGCTGCCACATTTTCCTACTGTCTTCTTTCCTCAGTAACATAACTTGTGCCGTCAGGCAGCATACAAGTAGGGGTATCCTAAAAGTCACAACCAAACCCTGCTCACTTCAGCGATTTTGTTTACCCTAAAATAGGATGTTCTTTGTTAGTGCCATAGCGCCCTCTAGTGGAGCAATTCCTAATGGCAACATGTAATCCAGGGTTCCTACAAGTGGAGCTTAATATATACAAATATTCCTTTCCTAATATTAGCTGCTGTGTATTTGTTTAATGAATAATTTTGAATGTAAACCGTCTTGACTCCATTTTCTTTCAGGCAATAACACCATGATCAGAGCAGTTCAACCAGGGGAAACCTATACTTACAAGTGGAACATCCTAGAGTCCGATGAACCCACAGAAAATGATGCCCAGTGCTTGACAAGACCATATTACAGTAACGTGGACATCACAAGGGACATTGCCTCTGGGCTGCTTGGGCTACTGCTGATTTGTAAGAGCAGATCCCTGGATAAACGAGGCATACAGGTATTCTGTCCATGAAGTAAACTTTCATACATTCCAGGAGCTTCTGGTTGGAACAGATTAGGTCTTCTCACTAAGTAATGAGACTTCTTCCAGAGAGCAGAAAATATGAACTAGTCCTTTTTTAGTGCAAATGTGACAACATTTATTCCTTTGTTGTTGTTGTTGTTGTCTTGTGTATTTTCATCTGACTCTCATTGCAGAAGGCATTCACTCTCTAGAGTGATACAGTATTTTGTTTTAGTTTGAAATTCCAGTATTTTTCTGTGTGATCAGCAAGTCACCTAGCCTTTCTTAATTTCTTCCTTTATGAAATGGGTAATACCCCTCCTAAAAAAAATTGACAAGGCTGCTTTGGGGCTCAGTGAAATGCCACCTGCTAAAAATGTAAAGCTCTCTACCAGTCCTTGTTATTTTTAGAGACCTGCACTAGGGAGAGATGAGAGAGATAATACTTTGGAGAGACAGCATCTGGTGAAGTTGGACCCAGACAATAGTCCATCTCTAGTGAGACTAAATTATACATATCGGAAACAATGTGAACAAATATATGACCTTCATCAAGGACTAATATATGTCTCGTATGATTAACTTAAAATTCCCAACCAGGCTAAGCTACTATCAAAGAAGTTTATCCTAAGGAATACACAATAGATATATGCCTAGAAAAAATTTTTAAATGGACATTTGGAAAAGCCTAACTTATTGAGCTTGGAAAGGACACAGATAGGAAGAGGGATAAAGTTTTCCTATTGCAACCTTTTATCCTTTGCAACTATTTGGAGCACGTCTAGTCAACCCTTCCGGTTGAAAGGTGTTCACTTACAGAGACAAAACACAACTACAGGGACTGTGAGGAGATGGAAATTTTCTATTAAGATGTTTTAGTCTCTGAATTTTCTGAACTGCTCGGTTTGCCTTTGCGTCTTACTTTTGGCTCTAACAAGGGCTTTGTACAAAATGGGCTTGTACAAATGCCTGCATGTGTGGCTTCAGGGGCCCCGGGCATGTGGCTCTTCGGTTTCTGAGAAGAGCTCGGTGCGGGTAACAGACTGGCACATGAGTCACTGAACACAGCACGTTTACCCACCAGAGGGCAGCGGACATGGAGCAGCTGGCGGTGTTTGCTGTATTTGATGAGAACAAGAGCTGGTACATTGAGGACAATATTAACAAGTTCTGTGAAAACCCCGATAAGGTGAAACGTGATGACCCCAAGTTTTATGAATCAAACGTCATGAGCAGTAAGTCAAATCACTGTTTTTGTCCATCAATGTTTCACTCCCGTGCTTAAAGTAGGACTGTGCCTAAAGGCGGAGGCATGGATTTGAATCCACTCACCTCATCCTCACTCGCAGTCCTCACTTCGATGATGAAGTTAGTGGATGATATTACAGCAACCTTTTTATGACAAGAGGCCAAAAGCTTGTGTTCCTCAGGAAGTCTCGGTCTCATGCTCCAGATGTGCATGTACGTATATGCGCATGCTCTGGGCACATACACTCTGGAAGAGCAGGATGAGGGGTGGGAGTGGTGAGGAGAGGGGCTACAGGCTTGGTCAGGGGCATGTGGGGATTCTAGGCTGGGTGCAAGGCGGTGCTGTTTATAGCCAGGGCAGAAACAAGGTAAGTAACCCAAAGCTGACTGTCCAGTCAAACTGAGGTGAAATGCATATGGGGAGCCAAGAGTCTTAAAACCCAATCCATGAAGAAGTTCGAAGGGAGCAGTAGGAAGTCCCAAATGGAAGGAGACCCCTGAGCCAACGTTCAGGCATTTGCTGCGGTTTTCCCTTTCAGCACCCAAAACCATTGCTGCAAGATGTCTGAGAGAAATTTCATGAAGCCAGCTGGAAGCCGACACTGCCAGAGTGGTCAGGGGCCTCACCATAGTTCCATGCAGTCAAGAGTTATCATGATCACCTTCTCTGATAGGTAGTCATAGACAGGAGAAGGGCTTCCCTATGGTCTGTCCATATGGCTTCAGATGACTGACAGCTAAGGATTATCCGGACTGGCAGGTGCCATGAATTATTCAAAACAGGGAGTTCCTCAGCTTTCTTTCCATAATTTCACTTGGACAGTGACTCTGTCAAAGTTTGGGCCAGCACTGTCCATTTTGAAGTTATGTGAGCCACAGATGTCATTTAAAATGTTCTAATAGGCATATGAAAAATTAAAGAGAAATATATCCCAAATATTATCGTTTTAACATATAACCAATATAAAAATTGATGCGATTTGCTATCTTTATTTCATAGGAAGTCTCCGAAATCTGGAGTATGTTTTACCCTTAAGAGCACATCTCAATCCAGATTTTCCACACATCAAGTGCTCAATAGCCACTTGTCACTAGTGGCTATTAGTAGAGCTTCAGACCTTTTAGAAGAGCCTCCTGAAGGAAATACAAAGTACAAACATATTATGTCAGTTATTCGGTAAATATTTAAGGGTTCCCTAGTGCCAGACATTGTACTAGGATCAGCAATAGGGTCATCAGCCAGGCAGATGTGGGCCCTGTCCTCAAAGAAATCAAACCTTTGATTTTATTACCACGCTTAGAATCTAAGTGAAGATACCGCCTAAAGCTGTGTCCCTTTGGAAGATGATGAAGATGTATGAACTCAATCAATAGTGAATGAAAACTCTAGATTATCTCAATGCTAAGAGGGAGCAATACAAATAACAAAATGTGCTAAAAATGCATGACTTTTAGGGACATTTCTATTCACTAACCAATGTGTCAAGATGACTTTCTTATACTGTGCTTTTCTTCCAGGTGGAATGAGTCTAGATAATATGCTAAGTTGATGTCTAGAATATCTTTAAAAGCAGAAAGTAGAACACAAAGCATTTGATACACATCTGACAAATGAATAAGTCGACATGAAGGAAAAGCTTTGTCTTTATCTGAATATTTCTCCCTTGGCTAACTTAGGAAATTAAATTCTCATTTGGGAAATCTGACTTGTTTCTTCTAGTCACAGGTTAGACCTGGTGAAGCTTATCTCGGAGGATCACCACTCTGGCACAACCAAGTTAATATTAGGACATCGGTTTTAGGTGTAATTAGACACATGCCCTTTTGTTGCCAGATGCGTACGTGGTAACAGATTTTACTCTTTCAGCTATCAATGGCTATGTGCCCGAGAGTATCCCCACACTAGGATTCTGCTTTGATGACACTGTCCAGTGGCACTTCTGCAGTGTAGGCACCCAGGATGACGTTTTGACCATTCACTTCACTGGGCACTCATTCGTCTATGGAAAGAGACACGAGGACACCTTGACCCTCTTCCCCATGCGGGGGGAGTCTGTGACCGTCACAATGGATAATGTTGGTAAGAGCCTAGACACTTGGAGGGGCATCTCTGGTCTCTTAAGGTCTGCCGCAGCTCTCCAGACTCCCACAGTTTCCTGGGTTTATCTTTCTGATACTTTTTAGGCTTTCCTTTCAATATTTCTCATGATTTCTATTTGGGGGAATTAATTACTCACCTAACGTGGGTTCCATTCATCCTTCTCTGGGCTAAGTGAGAAGTACAGACACAACAGCCAAAAGATAAGGCATGACTTTGAGGAGGAAGCATGAACATTCAGCCACAAAAGAGCATATCTTTTATCAAAAAAAAAACCCCTTTCAACTTTTTTTTAATGTTTATTCATTTTTGAGAGAAAGAGTGACAGAATGCGAGCAGGGGAGGGGCAGAGAGAGAGAGGGAGACACAGAATCAGAAGCAGGCTCCAGGCTCCAAGCTGTCAGCACAGAGCCTGATGTGGAGCTCAGACTGTGAGATCATGACCTGTGCTGAAATCGTACACCAAACTGACTGAGCCACCCAGGCACCCCTACCTTTTTCAGTTTTTAAAGATAGCCATTCCACCATGCGGTAGTGATCATCAGATACAGCACCTTAGAGACTGGCCTCAGAGCCAGCAGTGCCATGGAAAGCGCGTGGGCTTTGGTGTTGTTCAGATGTGCTCTAGCATTCAGTATGGACAAGTTACTTGACGTCACTGAGCCTCTGTGTGTTCATCTGAAAACCGCAATAACAACACTTTATGGAGTTGCTCTGACCATTAATTGTAATATGTACCAAGTGTCTAGCCCTCGGCAGGCGTCCAACAAGCGTTAAGTATTGGAGACTCCCCAGGAAAATTTCCGTATGCCAGCAAATAATAACATTTCAAAGAGATTCAAAGTTGCCTTGGGCCCACCTAAGTCATTTATTGCTTAGGAATATCTAGATGTCTCTTATTTGTGGGGGTGAACATCATCATCCTTCCCCCACACCAATTCTCAAACAATATGTGCAGCTAACAGGATGGTTATGATATTCAAAGCCCACTTTATTCTTAATTCATCCTTTTAAAATATATTCTAAAATAGCAACTCTCAGACTCTCTGTGCTAATAACTCTTTTATCCCTAATCTCCACTGACCAATCCTTTTGGTCAATACTGATCACATGCTTGGATGTCACAGCAATGTCAAATTGCTAAAGAGCCTTCTCAACACCTTAGACCCAATTTATCTCTTTCTGTCACTGTGGAACAGTAATCAACAGTTCACAGCTCATCGGTGACCCACAGACCATACTGGATTATCCCTGCCTGAAGTTCATTGAAATTTATCTGCACAATGGATCCTAGTGTTTTTAGATCTTTTTCTGGACTTAGAGCTCTCTGTTTTCTCTGTCTCTCTTCTGTAGGAACTTGGATATTAACTACAGTGAATTCCAATCCAAGAAGCAAGAACCTAAGGCTGAGATTCAGGGATGTTAAGTGTATCCGGGATGAGGATGAAGACTCACATGAGTTTATATACGAACCTCCGGCATCTACAGCCATGACTACACGGAAAATGCGTGATTCTTCAGAAGACGGAGATGAAGAGGCTGATGCTGACAGTGATTATCAGGAAAACCTGGCTTTATGGTTAGGAATCAGATCATTCAGAAATTCATCATTGAACCAGGAGGAAGATGAGTTTAATTTTACTGCCCTAGCTCTGGAGGACTACTCAGAATTCATCCCTTCAAGTACTGATACAGCTGTTCGTTCAAATTCTTCTTTCCTAAATAGAATTAACAGGCTTATTGCCAATAACTTTGCAGGACCTCAGAAAACTCTTCCTCACCCAGAAACCACCACAGCTGGTCCCCCCTTGGGACACATTGGCTTAGACAAGAATTCAGTTCTCAACTCTTCCACAGCAGAGCATTCCAGCCCTTATTCTGAAGACTCCATGGAGGATCCTCTCCCATCAGATATCACAGGGATAAGCCTACTTCCACTCAACACAGAAGGTTTCAGGAGTCAAGAACATGCTAAGCATAAGGGATCCAAGAAAGGAAGTTACCACGCAACAAAGCACAGGATCTCCCAGGTGGGACTTTCAGAGCATAAAACTGAGAGACATTTAAGCCAAAGCAACTCTTCTCTTTCCAGAATGAGACCCTGGGACGACCTTCTCAGTGATCCGTTACTCTTAAAACAAAAGAATCCATCTAAGATTTTGAATGGGAAATGGCATCTGGCTTCTGAGAAAGGTAGTTATGAAATAGTCAAAGATGCTGATAAAGACATAGCCGTTGATAAGCTGCCAAGCAGCCCCCAGAATGCCTCAAGGACTTGGGGGGAAAGAATCCCTTTTACAAACAAGCACATAAAGCAGAGTGGTCACCCCAAATTTTCTGAAATTAGAAATAGATTTCTACAAGTAAGACAGGATGGAGGAAACAGTGGATTGAAGAAAAGCCCTTTTTTTATTAAAACACGAAAAAAGAAAAAGGAAGAGAAGCTTACACACCATAGTCCTCTATCTCCAAGGGGCTTTCATCCTCTAAGAAAGGCTAATACCACATTTTCAGACAGGAGACGTGATCATTCATTATTATTCTACAAACCCAAGGAACCATATTTTCTACCCACAGACCTCAATAAGACATTCCCCTCTATGAATCTTAGCCTTATAGCCTCACTTCCTAACCATAATCAGAATCTTCCAAATTATACCAGTCAGACAGTCTCCCCTTTAGATCTTTATCAGACAATAACCCCAGAAGAACACTATCAAACATTCCCTATTCAAGACTCTGATCAAAAGCACTCCACTACAGACTCTAGTCGTGGATCTCTCCCAGAGCCTGGCCAGACGCTCAACTATGACCCAAGAAACAAGTCCTTCCCTACTGACATTGCTCAGAGGCTCCCTTCCATGGAACCTGAAGTCTGGCATACAACCATCTCTGCAGATCTTAGTCAACCAACCCTTTCCCCAGACCTTGGCCAGATGCCCCTTTCCCCAGACCTCAGCCAGGAGACTCTCTTCTCAGACCTCAGCCAGATGTCCCTTTCACCAGACCACAGACAAGCAACCCTTTCTCCAGACCACAGACAAGCAACCCTTTCCCCAGATCTCAGCCATACAGCCCTTTCCCCAGACCTTGGCCAGACAGCCCTTTCCCCAGACCAAGGCCAGACGGCCCTTTCCCCAGACCTCGGCCAGATGGCCCTTTCCCCAGATCTTGGCCAGATGCCCCTTTCCCCAGATCTCAGCCAAGAGCCTCTATTATCAGACCTCAGCCAGATCACCCTTTCTCCAGACCTCAGCCAGATAGATCTTTCCCCAGACCTCAGTGAGATAACAATTTCCCCAGATCTCATAAAGATGAACCTTTCTGCAGACCTCAGCCAGATGCCCTTCTTCCCAGACCTTAGCCAAGAGACTCTCTCATCAGATGTCAGCCAAACAACCCTTTCTCCAGATACCAGCCAGACAACACTTTCTCAAGACCTTGGTCAGATACCCCTTGCCCCAGACCTCAGCCAGGCATTTCTCTCTCCAGACATTAATCAAACAGCCCTTCCTCCTGATCTCAGGCAGATGTCACCTCCTCTTGATCTTGGTCAGACATCCAACTCCTCTGAATCTAGTCATTCGTTGTTTCTTCCAGAATTTGGTCAGACTTCCCCTTCTCCAGACCTTGGTCAGGCACCCTCTCCTCCACTATCTTCTACCCTAAATAACACTTTTATACCAAGGGAACTTAACCCACCAGTTGTAATAGGCCTCAGTGGAAATGATGGAGATTATATTGAGATTATTCCAAGGCAGAAGGAAGAGAGCAGTGAAGAAATCTTTTATGACATTGATTACGTGGCCTATGATGACCCTTACCAAACTGATGTTAGGGCGGACATCAACTCTTCGAGAAATCCTGACAGCATTGCAGCATGGTATCTCCGCAGCAACAATGGAAACAAGAAATATTATTACATTGCTGCTGAAGAAATCTCCTGGGATTATTCAAAATTTGCTCAAAGGTTTGGTCAAATGTTCTCTTTTTCTATTCTCATTTTCCCACTACTGCTAAAATGATTACAATAGTCCGAGGAGATAATTCTGGGCAAAGTATACTAAGTATAATTTAGTTCCCCTATTGCAATTTGTCCTATATGATTTCCTTTGTCAATTCCATGGTTAACTTCTGTATAGTACATGACATTTAGAAAATATAAGAACAATCACTGTAAGAAGTCTGTGATATTCTCCAGTTAAAAAAGCTCCCTCCTTTCTCTTCTTCTTTCACCACTCATGTTCCTACCTCTTTTTCTTGCCCAAGTGCAAAGCCCAGCCTATCCATAGCTACCTGCTAATCAACATGATTTCACTGACCTTGGCTTCAAATCCAAATTTGTGATATGATCTCCTCTTACATTTGTTTACAAAAAAAATTTTTTTAATTGTTTGCTGATCAATATCAAGTGTATAGCATCTTGGTGAAGTTTAATTTAAATTATATAAGATTCCAGTGGCAAAAACCAAGGATATAAACCAGCTTAGAAACAAAAAGGCAAGTTTATACCTTCAACTGAGGCCATCGTAAACAATGATTTCTTTTGCTTTAACCTTGATTTTTAACTTGGCTTGTAGAATGAGTACTTACTCTCTCCTAAGCATTGTGCTAAGTGTTGAGACTATGAAATAGAATATAAACATATGTAACTCCTACCCTTATGGAAATTGCATTTAGTTGGGCAGGTAGATATGAATCAAATGTTCACATAAATAAATGTAAAATATAACTATATTAAGACTGAGAAGGAAAGGCAGATGCATGATGATACCGTGATATGAGAATTAAGGAACCTGACACTGAAGAAGTGCCATTTGAGTTGAGCTGAGAGTAGAAGATGAATAGGAGTGAACGGGAAGTAGACATGGGAGAACATTCTAGATAGAGAGAATAGCAAAATGAGGCCATGAGGAAGGAGGAATCCCTAAAGCCTCTATAGCTGAGCTCAAGAAGAGGGTGAATGGTAAGAAAACATTTGGCTAGATCTCCGAGGCTAGATGCCACTAGGCCTTGGGGAGAATTTTGGTGTTTATCCAAAGAGCAATGAGAAACCCTCCAAAAGCTTTAGCCATTCCTTGCTTCCTAGAATATGTCAGTTTCTTTCCTGGACCTTGTTACTTTCATCTTTTAAATGGACGAGCTCACCAAACGTCCCCTAAGATCCCCATTCACACTTCAACATTTCAGATTCCAGCTACTCTTCAACCATAGATGCAATTATGTACGTGGCCTGACTTACAACAGAGGGTTCCTACAGGATCTCTATATATTTTTGAGGCAGTTTTCAGTTGAATTCTGCTTAAGGATGGAAAGCCATATTGGGCTGGACTCTGTGTTCTGGGATGACAATATAGAGAAAGAAGAGGTAGGGGTTGGGGGACAAAGGGCAAGTCTTAGCCAGTGATAGTGGAAGAATCACAACTTGGTGACCATACTCAAACTGTCTAAATATAGTTTACAGATTTTTCAAAAGCTAACAACTACACTAAAAATCAAAAGCCAAAGTATAATTAGAGTAAGAAAACACAATGTATGACATGGCTTACAGAAATTTTTTCATTAAATCTGATGCCTGGCATTTCCGTATTAGAACTCTGTTAGTTTAAAACACATTTTCATGTGACTTCCTATTTAAATGTAGCACTCACTGCTATATGAGAATAATTTATCTAAGGATTTCTAATAGATACTCTGAAAGAGTAAAATTTAGGGCGTTTCCAAAGTGGAAAGGGATGGAATCAGTTCCTTCAAAATCTTATGTCCTGTTCCAGATATGTAACCCATGTTGACGGCTATCACACCTGCTTTGCTCATCCCCATGTCTTCTGTGAAACTATGCCTAGGGTCTGGAAGGATGGGGTCAGTAGGGTAGGAAGACCAGGAGGAAGGCAGAGTGGGATTCTCTGTTGATGAGCTTTTGGCCTGTTTCTATAGGCTTGAGAAATGTAAGAGTTAGTGAGAAAATTGGATGTGCTCTGGGCCCAGACTGAGCTGGTGAACTACGTGAGGAATGATGTGACTTAACAAAAGCAAACGTGAAAAGAACGGCTACTTTCATTCACAGGGGTGACCATTGTCACCTGACAGCCCCAAGCCCTGGCCTGATCCCAGTGCATGGCTTTGTCTGCTTCTGATAGTAAAATCTGCTATGTGAATATATGTTTAGATTTGTTTATTCATTAATACATTAAACAAAAGTTTATCAAGTGCCTACTATGTGCCAGATGACTTGCCAGGCACTGGAAATAAAATAATGAGAAGACTAGGCACAATCCCTGACCTCATGGGACTTTCACTTTAGTATCAGAATCAGATTTTAAAGATAATCTCACAAATAAATGATCTATACTGCTTTACTTAAGAATACTACAGGAAAATACTGTATATACTATGGTAATACTGTGAAAACTTAGAGACCTAGTCTAAAGGATCATAGGAAGACTTACCTAAGAAATGATACATGAGCTGGGATTAGAAGGATATTTATTGGCTTAAGTTTTTACTCATTTATATTTTCATTCATTTGTTCACCAAGTATTTATTAAATATCTATGCTAGACACTATATTCAGAAGCAGGGATAAGTCCTCCAATTCTTCAATAGTCTTTCATTTATTATTTTAAACATTTTTTGTTTTTATTATTATTATTATTATTTCAGTGAAACAGATAATGAAGACATTGATGATGTTCCAGAGAACACCGTGTACAAGAAAGTGGTCTTTCGAAAGTATCTTGATGGCACTTTTACCAAACGTGATCCTATAGGGGAGCTTGAAGAGCATCTTGGCATTCTTGGTCCTGTTATTAGAGCTGAAGTGGATGATGTCATCCAAGTAAGTCATCTATTGAGCATTGGTAAGATCATCAGAGAATTTACACAAGCACCAGGGGGTTGTAACAGTGAAAGGGGTGAGAGGGCTATGGGTATTACATTTACTTTCCAGAATTAACAAATAATTACACATCTTTTCGGAGACTGCTTGCCAAGTACAGTAAAACCTTAGATTGCAAGTAACTTATTCTCTGAGTGTTCCACAAGATGAGCAAACATTTCTTATAAATTTGAACTTGATAAATGAGTGATGTCTTACAATACGAGTCGTACATGATGCCAAATGTCACATGATCACAACTGAGCCAATGGTTCCTGAAATTCAGTTTGACGTACAAGTGCTTTGGATGACAAGCATGTTCTGGAACGAATTATGCTCACAAACCACGGATTTACTGTGGTTTGATAATCTTCAAGGAAAAAAAGATGATCTCATGATTTTATTTCCCCCTCTGCTGAGCTCCCATTCATTACTGCAAGCATCAGTTCTGTTTTCCCTAAGAAACTTTCTTTGCCACCCTGACCTCTCCTGCACATTCAACCAAATAGCTCCTTCCTGGCATTCCCATGAACCCCATTCATACTTTGTTTACAGAACCTATAACTTCCAGATTTTTTATTTTATTTATTTATTTTGAGACAGAGAGGGGGGGAGCAGGGTAGGAACACACTGAGAGGGAAAAAGAGAGAATCCCAAGTAGTCTCCACACTGTCAGCACAGAGCCCACTGCAGAGCTGGATCTAAGGAACCGTGAGATCATGACCTGAGTTGAAATCAAGAGTTGGTTGCTTAGCAGACTGGGCCATCCCTGTGCCCTTGGTCTCCAGATTTTTAACTTGAGTCCATATGTGCATGTGTCTCTTCATCAGGAGGTTGAAAGCTTATTGTGAGCGAGACCCAAACCTCCTTCATCTTCACATCTGCAGCACCTATTGAGATCATTTCATTTGAACATAATTTCAATATGTCTGCTTTGAGCCGAAGAACAAACGTGCTTTGGTATTTCTAGAGTAAACTATGTGGGCCCTATCTCGTGGGATGTTGTAAAAGTCAGATGAAATAATACATATGTGACTTTGAACCTGTGTGCAATTAACATATCATATAGTACATATATCTAGGTCTAATTTAGTAGCCATCTATTTGGGCCTATAATAATGACATTCCTTAATTTGGATTTTTGTTGATCTTAAGTACATTTATGGCTCATTCCTTTTTCTAGGTTCGTTTTAAAAATTTAGCATCCAGACCGTATTCTCTTCATGCCCATGGGCTTTCCTATGAAAAGTCATCAGAGGGGAAGTCTTATGAAGATGAGTCTCCTGAGTGGTTTAAGGAAGATAATGCTGTTCGGCCAAACAGCAGTTATACGTATGTATGGCATGCCACTCCGCGGTCGGGACCGGAAAATCCTGGCTCTGCCTGCCGGGCTTGGGCCTACTACTCAGCAGTGAACCCGGTAGGTACATCCATTGAAAGTTTCTGTCATTTCCCTAACCTTGTAACTTGAGTCCACCAAATGGAAGGGTCAAGACACTCTCCTGTTAGATGCCTGGCCTGTTTTCATGAGGTTTAAATCAACAATCTATCGCTATTTGTCTCCAGAGGTCAACAAGAGAGAAACAAGTGTTCAGGGAGGGCAATGGGGATTACTTAAATTGATGCACCCAGCTAGAATGACTTCCTTTGCAGAGGAAAATGTTCATTTGCAATATCCTGGAGCAAGTATTAGCTTTCTTTGGCTCTGTCTTTATGAAACAGCTACAAAATCAAGACTCATTCATTTGGGGCATGGTAGAGAGAGAGCACAGGCTTCGATTTCCATCCCCCTCCTGTCACTTGCGTGGGCCTAGGAAAATTACTTGACCTCTCTCAGCCTCAGTTTCCAAAAGTTAAAAATGAGAAAACAGTAGATAGCACGCAATAGGCACTCGGTAATATTTGTTGAATAAATGAATTTCTTCTTATTTAATATACAGGATTGTCTAAATTAAATAAGACTCTACCAGCAAAATGGCATATTGGTAGATGCTCAATAAATAGTGATTATGATAGTATCCATATTGTCATTAACATTATCATGACTGCCATGCTGAGAGAAAGGATTCAACAGAGGAAGGGAATATGAAATGCCACAGTATTTGATGATGATACCCAGGCTTAGTAAGCTATTCTGTCATAATCTTCCAATTCAGAGCCCCTGAGGTTTCCTCTTCTATATAACCAGAGGAAATCCTGAGAAACAAACAAACAAAAAAAAACATGTGCAATTTGCTCCTACTCTCTTCCAGGAAAAAGATATCCATTCTGGCTTGATAGGTCCCCTTCTGATCTGCCAAAAAGGAGTACTCCATAAGGAGAGCAACACGCCCATGGACATGAGAGAATTTGTCTTTCTTTTTATGGTCTTTGATGAAAGGAAGAGCTGGTACTATGAAAAGAAACCCCAGTCTGCCAGGGCCTGGAGTCGGACATCCTCCACAGAAACCTCCCATAAGTTTTATGGTACTGTCCTCCTACTTTGATCTAATCTCTGATCCAAACCCCGGTGGGTGCCCTTGATTCCTGCCCTCAGTCTTCTCAGGATTAGACATGAGAGGAACTACAAACCCACAGTAGGTCCTCTGGGGGCTGTTGTCACCCGGCAGGTGGCGCTACAGGTGAAGGGGACAGAGAAGGTCTGGAAGCCAGTGCAGGAGCCTGGGGCAGAACAGACGCAACCAGCCATGAAGAAGCCAACATGGGTCAGCTGGTAGCTTAGGAATTAGCATTATTCTGCAGTGTAGACAGTTAACGAACCTGTTCCTTGATTGTTAAAGGAACAATCATTTATCTAGAAGAAGCGGTCACCGTGACAGTACCAGCTCTCAGCACTTCCCAGGTTGCATTGGAAAGACAAGATAGGAAACTGGGTAGTTGGGTCATAGGAGAATCATGGCATGAGAGCATTTGGGGGCCGAGGACTGAGTGAGAAAAGCACATGTACTCTGAACTCCAGTCAGGAATTTTGTCTGTAAATTGTCACTGAATAAAAATACAGTAAAACCTTGGTTTGTGAGCATAATTTGTTCTGGAAACATGCTTGTCATCCAGAGCACTTGTATATCAAAGCGAATTTCAAGAACCATTGGCTCAGTTGTGATCATGTGATGTTCAGCATCCTGTCCTACTCGTATTGCAAGATGACACTCGTTTATCAAGCTGAAGCTTATTAGAAATCTTTGCTCGTCTTGCGGAACACTCACAGAACAAGTTATTCGCCATCCAAGGTTTACTGAGTTTGAGAGAAAGGAAGAACTTAGAATTTGGTGAAAAACAAAGAGAATGACTTGGGGATTAGAAAAATAAATGAAGACTGATGAGCCCTGCTTTTAGAGTTTGATAAATGGAGGGAATTGCTATAAGGTTTCTCCTCAGGAAGAATCTGTGCTTTGGGTATGGGTCATTCCATGTAACAGGAAAAGAGAAGGTTGCTATTGCTTAAGGAGTGAAAAAAAGAAAAGACTTATGTACAACATGGACTTCAGTGCCGCCGCCGCCGCACCTCCCCCAGCCAGTCGCCACAGCGAAGTAGGTATATTCCACCTCCCGCAGCCCATTTATACACTCAGGCTGCTCTTAACTTTATTTTTCTCATTAAATTTCTGTTTTATCTGATCTCACCTGTATAAACACTTGAGGGTAGAGGAAGGTGAACAACATAATTTATGATCTGCTCCAAAACCCTCCCCTCTGACTGCTTATCACACAGAGAAGTTAAAGAGATTCTCTTAAGCTTTCTAGAAGAGTCGATGGAAAGGAAACCAATAAACGCCAAGCGGAGCTTCCTTTTGTCTTCTCCTATCATTTCTAGGCTTTTC
>NC_043702.1:119441957-119522192 GCF_006229205.1 Suricata suricatta | reverse complement strand
TAATCACTTGAGACACTTTTCACTCTTAAGAGATCTATTTCCTACACAGGTGAGGGAGTTAGGCCTGGTGTTAGGAGTCGGAAGATACATACTCTCATACCTGATATAACCTTAAAGGTGCCAAAATGACCTCAATGCCTTTTGCTCCCAAAATTCACTTGTTCAGTTCCTGAAATTCCATATAGTTCTTTTTACTTTAGAATAATACTACGAATTATTCACAATTTATTGTAATAACTTATTAAATAATATTTATATAACTTAATTTATAATTTAATATAATTTATTAGATAATATTTATTTATAATTATAAAAAATTGTCTCACTTCGATCTCAGCTAAATTTGTGAACCCCAGACATTTAAGCTGCAAAGGGGGCAGAGGAACTATAATACACATGACAGAATGGGCATGAACCCTCATGGTCTGCCTTCCTTGTTTTGCCTGGAACAGTCTCTGAATTTAGCTAGGCCTGGGGGTGATGTGCTGTGTGTCCCCTCAGTCTTTCTCCTCTAACCACTGGAGTCCACTTCTTGGCTCATATTAGTCTTTCAGTGTTTGTAGTGCAGGAAAATGTCAAGGAAGGATAAGTGAGTGAAGCACAGAGCAGAGGTGTGAGGTCCAGGGCGGAGAGTGATAAAGCACGTGGGGAGCTGCTGTGCGCTGGCGTGAGGAGGAGCTGGAGCGCCCGGCTTAGCCTCTCCCTGATAGCAGGGCACCCAGGGGGCCGCACAGCTGGAGTCATGGCAAGACGGGTGGCGAACAGGGCGCCTCATACTTCCTCCCCAGCCCTCTGCTTGTGTACACAGATTTCTAATCGATCGAAACTCTGTCCTTTCAGCCATTAATGGGATGATCTACAGCTTGCCTGGCCTCAGAATGTACAAGCAAGAGTGGGTGAGATTGCACCTGCTGAACATGGGCGGCTCCCGAGACATTCATGTGGTTCACTTTCACGGCCAGACCTTGCTGGAAAACGGCACTCAACAGCACCAGCTAGGGGTCTGGCCCCTTCTGCCTGGTAAAGATCTGCACGATGAAAAGGGGTCCCTGATGGCAAAAATGGCTAGAGAAGGCAGTCTTCGCAATGTAACTGTCCCTCATTCCGTCCTGTGCTTCCTAAGGGTCAGGCGTGGGCTCTGGCACAGATCCTGGGCACAGCCATTTCCGTCGAAGTGCAGACAGAGTCTGAAAAAGTCAGCCAGTGTAGGTAATGCATGCAGCTCCACACAGGCTCAACTTGGTTCTATGGAGATGCTACATCTGACCCAGTTTTTTTCCAAACCGCTCTGTGTCACATAGGCTGGGTCTCAAACAGATTACAAAATGAGTCCCACGGGGCTCAGGCTGCTTTAGCAGCTTTCTGTTGGGAAGAAGATTAAAAACTTACTAGGGTTTTGGAATTCTTGAATCCGTAAATTCAGTTCTGCGCACTCTGACCCTGAACCTTTGGGCATGTGACTACAGGAATCTTAATCTTAAACTGAGTCATGAGGCTGTTGGGGCAGTGGTGGGGGGGTAGTTTTAAGGATTATAAAAGCTAAAAAATAAGAGGGGTATTTAGAGCTTTTCATGTACAAAATAATGAAAAGGTTGAAACAAACAAACCATCACAAAGGATTTATGTACCAGTGAGCTGTTGTTTATAGGCATATCTGTGCACTGTAGGTGTATGAGTAGTCTGTGGGTGCTAGGTGCCGCTGATTCTCAAACTGTAACAAGCATAGTGAAATTCTAGGAAGCTGGTTAAAACATAAATGCTAAGGCAGAGATTTTGCTTTCAGAGACTGATCTTGAGCAAGGGCCCAGGACTCTGCATTTTTAACAAGCAGCCTTGCTTTCACAAATGCTCTCAGAAGCTAGTGAAGGCAGTCAGCCCCTCGCCAGAACTTTGGTTGGGAAGTTGCTATGTGGATCAGCCTCAGATAGGCGGAAAAGTACAGACAGGACTGGTTTGGTTACACAGCTCTGGTTTGAGCTGTCAGCACAGAGCCAGACATGGGGCTTGAACTCACGAACCACGAGATCATGACCTGAGCCAAAGTAGGACACTTAACCGACTGAGCCACCCAGATGCCCCTTTATAGCTCTATTAGTGAGCCACTGGCTTGAATAAACCAGCCAAGAACACTCTTTCTCCCCTCTGTCTCTCTCTCTCTCACAAAATAAATAAACATTTAAAAAACTTACCAAAAAAAAAAAAACTAATAGAGCTATAAAGACCCTCTTTATTAAAATCAGGGAGGGGCGCCTGGGTGGCTCAGTTGGTTAAGTGTCTGACTTCAGCTCAGGTCATGAGCTCACAGTTCATGGGTTTGAGCCCCTTGTCGGGCTCTGTGCTGCCAGCTCAGAGCCTGGAGCCTGTCTTCAGATTCTGTGTCTCCCTCTCTCTCTCTGACCCTCCCCTGTTCACTGTCTCTCTCTCTCTCTCTCAAAAATAAAATCAAACATTAAATAAATAAATAAAATCAGGGAGATAGGGGATTAGGTCAAGCTTACTTCTGACTTTTTACCAAATGTAAGTTACCAGATCTGTCATCCTTCCCTTCAGCCTCAGAAGCTGGAATTGGCTGGCCCATCCAAATCTTCAAATCTAAATATCTCCACTAGAGAGTGGAAGGCTGGAATATTTCTCCTGTGTTAGAGGAGAACCACCAGCTATTAAGTTTTACTCAGCATCTGTAAAATAGTCACGAATTACAGTCAGCAGAATTTAAGTGTAAACTGGCAATGGGAAGTATTAAAATAACAGAGTGGGTAATCAGAGGTTTCAGAATTGTCCTTCAGTGATTTTCTGAGTCAATTTATGTGCATCTCTATCCAACTATGTAAGCCTAATAGAAAGTTTGAAAACATGGGAGAAAGATGTTTTATTTTTAAAGTTCTTTTATAGTTTATTTATTTTTGAGACAGAGAGGGACAGAGTGTGAGTGGGGGAGGGGCAGAGATCAAGGGAGACACAGAATCTGAAACAGGCTCCAGGCTCTGAGCGGTCAGCACAGAACCTGATGCAGGGCTCGAACCCACAAGCTATGAGATCATGACCTGAGCCAAAGTTGGACACTTAACCAACTGAGCCACCCAGGTGCCCATAGTTTTATTTTTCTCATATAAAAAAGAAAAACTAACAAAATGAAGAGAAAGAAAGGAAACACATAACAATATTCTTGAGGCCTAATAATGAATCATTCAAGGCCACCTTAATACTTAGGACTGTGAAACTATGTTGTGTATGCCTGTTTTGTTTTGTTTTTATGCTTCTTCATCTCTAGTCCTGCCTAAAAAGAAATGGATAATTTTTAAGTTCTTTTCTAAAGAATTTCTAAAGAATCTAAAGAATTTTTGACAGCTGCTGACTAATTTTAACTATTAATCATTGGGTATGTCATGTTGTCGTTCGCTTTCTATTTTAGGTTCATTTAAAACCCTTGAAATGAAGGCATCAAAATCTGGTTGGTGGCTCCTCAACACGGGGGTTGGAGAAAACCAGAGAGCTGGGATGCAGACACAGTTTCTCATCATAGACTCAGGTACCCTCCAAGAGCCATGGGATGGTTCCAGCGGGATGGTCCCTGCTGGAATATTATCAACTTTTACATTTGAAATACTCATCTGGGACCTCTCTGAATGACAGAGGCATAATCTGCAGCAGTAACTGCTTTTATTCTGACCCATGGTCTGATTATCCTGCAAGCATCAGTCTTCTAGGAAACTTAAACCACATGTTTCAGCCCAAAGGCGTTCCTTTCAATTGAGGAACCAATATAAAGCATCTTCCTTCATGACATGTGGTTCATGGGAAAGTGAATGGAAGACTTTTTCCAGACTCCTAGAGTAGAGGAGGGAAAAGATACCAGGAATTAAACAATGACTAGGATAGTTTCTGAACTTGGCAGTTCAGTATTTGAGAAACAGTTTCCATATGGCCCTCCACGCACCAGCCAGCCAGCCAGCCAGCACTTTTTAAGTACCTGTTGAGTACCAAGCTCTGTGTCCACATCCAAAGATCTCAGTGGCTGGTATTTTCTTTTTTGATGGGAATGTGAATAGCTCTGTAACTCTTGGGTCAACTTTTGGGAACATAGTACTTCATGTTGTAAAATGGCTTTATTTTAAGATACAAGCAGATGGAAATCAGTTTAAAACTCACTACATTTCAGGACTTCAGTGGCTTTCCTCTGGGCTGTCACTATATGTTGAAACTACCAGTCTTGCTCGTACATTTACTTCTTATCAGACATATTTCCGTCAGTGCTGCACAATGTAGGGGAAACTATTGAATCACTGACCCGCCAAAGGTATAATCTCAGCCATGGGACTTTTACTTTGTTATATGTATTTTCCAAGCACGAACTATTCATTGCCCTGTGGGGTTGGGTTTTTTTGTTTGTTTGTTTTTTATAGAATGTAAGATGCCAATGGGACTAAGCAGTGGTATCGTAGCTGATTCGCAGATCAAGGCTTCTGGGCATTGGGGTAAGTCATATAGCATCATAGCCTTTGGAAGGCACCTCCTATAACTACGCTGTATACAGCCTGAGAAACCATCTGTGACAGTCCTGCCTGTTGAAGGTATGGATTATTGCTCATCTCCAGGCTCTTCTCTACCCCAGGAGACCAGCCTCATCTTGAGGTGCTCATCTGGTAGGAAGAAGGAACAAAAACACCCTTTGGCACTCCTTTATCACTGCCTCCCTCCCTGGTGTATAATTATGTTTCTAAAGAATCTCTACCAGGGAAGACCATGAACTGGGGGGCTTCAGAATCTCTCCACAGTCAGTCCAGCCTCTCAGCAGGGATTGGGCAAGGAGTGGATCCCTTACTCTCTCTCTCTTTCTTTCTTTCATTTTTTTTTTGAGACAAAGGGGGGTGAGAGAGAGAGAGAGAGAGAGAGAGAGAGAGAGAATCTTAAGTAGGTTCCATACCCAGCACGGAGCCCAATTCCCATGAACCGTGAAATCATGACCTGAACAGAAATCAAGAGTCAGAACTTAACCAACTGAGCCACCCAGGCATCCCCTTTCTTCTTCCTTCCTTCCTTCCTTCCTTCCTTCCTTCATTCCTTCATTCCTTCCTTCCTTCCTTTTTTTTCTTTCTTTCTTTCTATGCCTTACTCTATGACCACGTGCCCATTCATCCCCATTACACATTCGATCACAAACGAGATATTCCAGCCAGATTCCCAAGGTCTATTGGCCACATGCCACACTGCCCATTAATAGGGGCCTTTGCTGTGCTAACTGTTCATCTATTCAGAAACTTTGCTGATCACCTACTCTGTGTCAGGATATCCTTCTAAATTACCTCACTCTGCCTCAAAGCCCTTCCCAAGATGAAGAGGTCAGTTGCAAGGGATCATGCGGTTCCCATAATCCCTCCCATGTCCTCCCCTTGGGCTAGCCACACCCAGTAGCAACCATATCAACGTAGCTGAGAAAAGATAAATAAAACCTGTGTGCAAAGAAGGGGGTGGGTGGTGTTTGACAGCGACCAAGCACAGACCTGAAGCCAAGATTTCATCATCATGAACTGACTTAGTAACTGAGGTCTGTGACAACTGCCTGGTCCTAACTTCATTAGAGGCTCCTGTAGAGATCTGGCTTTTTGCTGGGGCTAAGCTTGCTTGGGAAATGTCTAGTTGTATGTTTTAGGGTTTTTTTAAGTTCAGAATAAAGTTTTTTCTTTTTTGAATTTAGGTTATTGGGAGCCCAAATTAGCAAGATTAAACAATGGTGGATCATATAATGCTTGGGTCACTGAAAAACTTTCAGAAGATCACCCTAAACCTTGGATCCAGGTATATCTGATTAACCTGAGAGTATTTACTGTGCAATAATAATAAAATGACAGTGATTTTGTAATTTCTCTTGGTTGTTCTTGCAGTGTTGTAGGCACCATTCTAAGTGCTTTACATATTCTAAATGAACCCTATAAAGTTGGTTCTAGTATTGTCCTAGATATCCTTTTTACAGATGAAAAAACGAAGGCACAGAGGGACTAATTAACTTCCAAAAATCATACCCAGCTAGTAAGTGGTCGAACTTGGATTCGAGTCCAAGTACTCTGTGCTCGAATATGGATTGTCTCTAGCTAGTTTGTTAGTTTGTGAAGACGTAGGTGCTGGCTTTTTAGATTGAAAGAAAGCTGGTTACATAACGTATTAAGGGAGACGGTGTGCGAGTGGCCGGCCAGGACAGATCTGCTTAATGGCTTTGCTGTATTGCAGGTGGACATGCAGAGGGAAGTCGTGTTCACAGGGATCCAGACCCAAGGTGCCAAACACTATCTGAAGTCCTACTACACCACAGAGTTCTATGTGGCCTACAGCTCTGACCAGACCAACTGGCAGATCTTCAAGGGGAACAGCACAAGGAACGTGATGGTCTGTGAACACTCTCTAGGTCTCAAGACTCACCCTAGGGTTACTAGGTTACTATGCCTACCACTGTGTCGTTTTTAAAAAAATACCCTTTGTGGGTGGTAGAACTACTGTTTATTTATTCTTGAGGGGGGAAGAGAGAGAGAGACAGAGCATGAGTGGAGGAGGAGCAGAGAGAGGCACACAGAACCTGAGGCTGTGAGATCCTGACCTGAGCCAAAGTCGGACACTTAACCAACTGAGCCACCCAGGCGCCCCTAGTCTTGTGTCTGTCTTAAGGAGCTTCTGCTCCTTAAGCTTGGAGCTTGGCCTGCAAGTTTTGATTATACTAACTTTTACATTTTATTTTGTTTTTTGTTTCAGTGTATTTGAAGGAAATAGCAGCTCTGAGGCAATGTGCTTTTTAGACTTTTTTTTTTTTTCCTACTGCCCTGCCGGAGGAGTGACAGTTCCCTGCTGGGTCTTTCAGAGGCTCAGCGGGGATTATTCCCAGTAACACTTGTATCCCTGCCCTAACTCTTCTCTTCCTCCCTAGCCCCCTTGCTAAAGAAAGCTATCAGAATGTTAGGCGTCAGTTTGCCATTATTCTGACAACTTGGACCTTGTTTCACTTTTCCTGTAAATCATTTACTATTTTACTAGTTACCATATTATTATTAGCTATCCCTAATAACAAATTATTTGCACTATACCTTAGAACAGATCATGAAAATCTCAAGTTATTGTCCCTACTGGTCAGTCTTAGAAAAAGAACACAGGTTACAAGTAGAGTTCATAGCTGAAAGACTTTTGCACTTCTATTCATGAGGAAAGTTGGTGTATAGTTTTTTTTTTTTATTGTTGTTGTTGTTTTGTACTTTTTGTTCTGGTTTGGTATCAGAGCAATAATGGCTTCATAAAATAATTTGGGAAGCATGCCCTCCTGTTTTCTGGGAGAGATTTTCTAGCATTGATGTTGCTAATTCTTTAAATATTTGTAGTACTCAACTGTGAAACTACATGGGCCAAGAGATTTCTTTTTGAAGGAAATTTTAAGTTACAAATCCAATTTCTTTAGTAGTTATAGTCTGTTCAAATTATCTATTTCAATGGATGAGTTGGATGAGTTAGATAGTGTTTTTCAAGAACCTGATCCATTTCCTCTAGGTTGCTAAATTTGTGTGTGTAGAGCTGTTTGTAGTATACTCTCATTATCCTTTTGATGTGTACAGGGACTATAGTGATATTGCCTATTGAATTTGATGTTGGTAATTTGCACCTCTTTTTGCTTTGTCAGTCTTGCTAGATGTTTGCCTTTTTTTTTTTTTTATCTTTTCAAAGAACTAGTTCTGTTTCCTTGTGTTAATCTACTGTTTTTCTGTTTTCAGTCTTGCAGCTCTTATCTCCTGTGGTAGCTGGCTCTTTCCTCGTTGGCTCTTTCCAACTTTCCAAGTCCAGGTTCTCCACTGAAGGGGAGTTCCTCTCTGCTGTTGGGGGGGATGGGATAGTCTCCACTGATGCTACAGTGGTGGGAGTCTTACTAGGAGCTGGTGGGGATGAAAGTCCTGGATTCCTCCTTGGCCTTCTCTGACACAATCTCAGTGAGGGTGCTGGAGTGCCTCATTACAATCTCGTGAGCATGGAAGTCTAGGCTCCCCACTTGGCCTTTGATGCTGTGAGTGGAGGAGGAGCCATGGTGTTTTCTATAATGTTTAGCAGGATGTATTATCAATTATTGTCTGAAAGTTTTCTATCTTGCTGAGCTGCCCATTCCTGGACCTGTGGCTAGAGAAAGCAGGTTTTCATTAGGCTTTCTCTGTTTCTTTTTGGCTGTACCCATCCTGTTTCTTGGTAGCTGGCGTCTTTGTTTCCCAGTCTGGGGTATGTGAGGCAACAATAAAACCCAGGGAGCCTACCACCATGTTGTTCTTGAGTCCCAAGAACCCTAGCCAGTCTACTCCCTTCTCTCCACCTTTCCGAGGCTCCTTGTGTTTTAGCAGTACTCAGCAGAAGGGACAAGGCAAAATATGTCTACCTTGTCTTCCTGAAGTGATCTCCAATTATTTTTTTAAAACCAAGGGACTTAATTCAGGTCACATGAAAACTTAATATGACAATAGTAAAGTCATCCAGAATTTTATTATAAGATCACCTTATAGAGAATTATCACATAACTAAGCCTTCCTCTTTTTTTCCTCTAGTATTTTGATGGCAATTCGGATGCCTCTACAATAAAAGAGAATCAGTTTGACCCACCTATTGTGGCTAGATATATTAGGATCTCTCCAACCAGATCCTACCATAGACCTGCCCTTCGCTTGGAGCTACAAGGCTGTGAGGTTAACGGTAAGGAGCTAAGATGCGTTGTTGTCTAACTGCCACCCAGAGAAATCAAGTAGATAAAGAAGAATGGCTAGAACTTTTAGTTCTCTTAAGTCACTTGGGTGCCTAGAAAAACCTCGGTAGAACCGGTTCTACTCAGGTGAACTCTTGTTGTGATCTAGACCAGAACTGGTTCTACCAGCCACAGGCAGGCACCATCTCTGAACAGTGCCAGGATGGTATGGGCACCGCCCTGACCCTGCGAGGAAGGGCCCTAGCTTAGAAAAACTGCATCAGCCCATTTCGATAAGAACTAAGAATCAGTCTAGGCCTGACTCTTCCATGGTCCTCCAGGTCACCCAGATTTTAATGTAACAGAAGAGTCTAGCAACACCACTTACATATATTCGATTTTCAGTGAATGTTTTCAATGAATCTAAACTCCTTGTCAACTTCCTGAAACTTTGATTGAACTCTTCATTCCATTTGGCGCCTTATGTAGGTACTCAAGCTCTTTCCCTGTAGGATGCTATTTTTCAGGGGATGTGATGTGACCTGTGGTATAAATAAATCCAGGTAATCATAAATGGCCATAATAAAATTCTACTATATAAAACAAAAATGCTTAAGAGTCTTATCACCTATTCTTCTTTGCTGACTCTTAAAGTAGAGCTCTCCGAATTCTTTCACTTCAGAGTGCATATAGAAAATAATAACTGTCCAGCAATCTGGGGTAAAAGAAGGCAGCAATCCGACCTATGGCCTGGCTCATCTTCGGCTCCATCTTAAGCTGCCCAAGGGCTCTCGGGGGAGGGAGGTCGAAACTTGCCATTTCTCCACCTGTTGGCAAGCTATAGTACCTTCTCGGTTTCTCACGGCTCACAGTGGACAAAGTAGCTGAAACCTGGGATCTGTTTCTTATCAAAGCAGATAATGCTATCCATTATACTATCGATACCATGAGGGATATGGATGTGGGCATTTTGTCGAAGCCCAGTTAGCAGTGGTATGTAACATCTCCCACATAAAATGCTAATTCTGTATAGGCAGGAGCAATCCTTGATACAGCTCCCTAAATCACTGTTTTTTCTTTCTCTGTGATACATGAGGTAAATGGTAGTATGTTCAGTTTATAGTCGAGCAACTCTAGAATGTGACATTCGACTCTGTTTACCTATTCAAAACATCTATTTTCTATTCAAGAAGCATTACTTTTTAAAAATCTCTTCACTTTTGGGGCACATGGGTGGCTAAATCAGTTGGGCACCGATTTAGGCTCAGGTCATGATCTTGTGGTTAGTGGGTTCTAGCCCCATTTCAGGCTCTGTGCTGACAGCTCAGAGCCTGGAGCCTGCTTTAGATTCTGTGTCTCCCTCCCTCTCTCTAACCCTCCCCCACTCATGCTCTATCTCTCTGTCTCTCAAAAATAAATAAATATTTTTGAAAAGTTTTAATCTCTTCACTTTCTTGGGGTGCCTGGGTGGCTCAGTTGGTTAAGTGTCAGACTTCAGCTCAGGTCATGAACTCAACAGTTTGTGAGTTCAAGCAATGCACAAACAGAGGCAGGCTCTGTGCTCACAGCTCAGAGCCTGGAGCCTGCTTTGGATTCTGTGTCTCCCTCTCTGTCCCTCCCTCGCTCACACTCTGTCTTTCTCTCTCTCTCTCAAAAATAAATAAAATTTTTTAAAAAATTAAAAAAGAAAAGTTTTCACTTTCTTGATATAATCATTATTAGAGTAGATTTTCATTTTCTTTTAACTTTTTTCTTCATGGAGATATAAATCACTTCAAGAAAATGTCAGTATTGTTTACCAACAAGAACAAAGTGTCATACATGATGATGATGGGTGGTTGGCTAGCCTCACTCACTAGTTATATTTCTTACATTCACAGCCCAGCCTCAAAGCCTGACATTCAAGTTCACATCTTGGCAAAATTCTAAATGGTGCATAACATGAATCACCCTCAAAAGACTAAAAATAAAATACTGGATGTGACTACCACTGATCTTTTTCTTTGTAGCTTTTTTTTTTTTTTAGAAAGAGAAATAGAGGATATTCTTATATACAGTGATAGTTTAGGAGTATTTTCTACCTAAAAGAAAAGACCAAAGTTTCCATGACTCTCTTAAGGAGGCAAATGAGTTTAAATATTTAGAACACAGTATTTGGTATCAGACTTCCTGGGCTCCAGTTTAGTTTCTGATTCTTCTAGTAGTCTTCCTTCAGGCAAGTTATTCTTGCTCTGCTTTTGTTTTCTCATTTGTAAAATAGAGGTAGTTAGGAGCAACAGATAATACATGGAGGGCCTAAAAATGGGATTTGGCACATGGGCAATAAGTGTTCATTGTTGGTGATGGTTGTTTTGTTGTTACTTAGTAATACTCTCTCCTCTGCAGTGCAAAACACCATGCAGTGAATACTGGCGGTGCATAATTAATGCTTTTCTCTTGACAGGATGTTCCACACCGCTGGGTATGGAAAGTGGAAAGATAGAAAACAAGCAAATCACAGCTTCTTCGTTTAAAAAATCTTGGTGGGGAGATTACTGGGAACCCTCCCGTGCCCGTCTCAATGCCCAGGGCCGTGTGAATGCCTGGCAAGCCAAGGTAAAATATGCCTATGAAAGGAGTTCTCTCAGCCTTCCAGGAGAAAACAGGCCTCACTACAGGGAACATGGTCATCTTGCAAAGCAGGAATCTTACCTCCTGTTTCTGCAGATTATGATCTTAGGTCTGAGAACCTAGGATGTCTCTTGACTTGATAGCTTTAGCTCTGACTTTGGCTCAGAGAGAAGTTATCATCTCCTTGGTTTTTGGTCTAGTCTTGATTTAGACCAGGGACGGGCAAATTTTTTCTGCAAAGGGCCAGATAATAAATATTTTAGACTTTGTGAGCCATATATTCTTAGTCATAACTACTCAACTCTGCCACTGTAGCAAGAAAGCAGCTATAAACAACAAATAAGTGAACATGGCTATGTTCCAATAAAACTTTATTTACAAAAACAGGCAGGGGACCAAATATGGCCCTTGGGCTATAGTTTGCCAGTTCTGAATTAAGACAACTTGAATAAGTCATAAATGATTTAGATTTTCAACACTTTCTCTTTTTTTTCACAATTTAGCAATATTTTTCATTTTCTTAATAGTGCTATTTAAATGTTTTATGTTCCCATTTTTTAGAACTTTGTGACATTCCTTTAGACAAGGCATGATAAAATGCTGCAAAACCAGGGTTATAAATCAGTGGCCTAAGTTTAATAAGCATCTTCCAGAGAGTAATACTGCTCCTCATATTAGCCCATTGAGTACTTCCTATGTATCTGTTAATATCAACTCATTTTTATTGCACTCTTCAACTGGCTTGAAAAATTATGGTGGCATCAGAAATCAGAATAATTCTATCAGTCAACTTAACCCTTCCTGATTTTCTATCCTCCGATGTCCCTCCCTTAAGACACCCACATTCTAGTTCCCGGGACTCCATAGAATTCCAGGCCCTAGCCCTAAGTTAGGCTGTCAGAAATGGAAGGGGAGCTATGGTGGAGTAGAGCAAATAGCAGAGCTTGGACCCCATTCAGATAGTCTTGGGAACTGACATCTGTATCTTGGGACTCATTTCTAGTCCATATCAGACTCACAGAATATAAGAACAGTGAGGGGGTTACAAAGCATATGCTCCTGACTTTGACTTTTAAGTTTAAACACAAAGAAGATTGCATCATTTTAGCTTAATCTGGTGGCAGAATCAGGAAGCCCATTCTCCTGATAAACAGGTCAGTGGTCCTTGCAACCATTGGAAGCCACTCAAACACCTCAGTATGCAATTTCACAGAGGGGGAAACTGAACCTGAAGAAGTTAAAATTAAAAAAGTAATAAGGTATTGCATTATACTGATATAATTATATAAATAAAATTAAAAAATGAAACACTAAGTTAAGTAGAGACAATGTCATCCAATTTTTCCCAGATAACTCTTTATATCTGTTCATAGTATAACTGTGTCACCCTACCGTGTATTTTACAACTTTTTGACATATTTTGCTCTGTATATGATTTGCTCTTAGTCTTTGTAATATAATCATGGCTTCGAAGATGAAATGCTGATTTTAATTTTTAATGCTGTCATTTTAAAATCTGGAATTCTAGGTTCAAACTATTTCACTTAATCTTCTATTAGGATCAAATGTCTTTAAAGGGTCTCTTTAGAGAGACTAAAAATCTAAGCCAGACCTATGCAAGTACACAGGTGGACTGAGGCGTTTCTACCTATTTCATACCTATAAAAATTTTCATGCCTTCAAAACCCCTCTAGCTATCTATATTCTGTATCACAGGTACAACTTCAGTTGGATACTATACAGTTTAAAGGTACACAAAGAAACCACCAAATTCCCTTGGGGCACCTGGGTGGCTCAGTCGGTTAAATGTCCACTTTTGCCTCAGGTCATGATCTCCGGGTTCTGGAGTTCCAGCCCAGCATAGGGCTCTGTGCTGACAGCTCAGAGCCTAGAGCCTGCTTCAGCCTCCCTCTCTCTTCCCCTCCCTTGCTCACACTCTCTCTCTCTCTCTCTCAAAAATACAATAAAAATTAAACATTAAGAAAATTTTTTTAAAAACCCACCAAATTCCTTAGAGTGTTGCAATATTAACAACAAATTAACACAATAATTTTAATTCAATTAATTTACTTTAAAAATTCATATAGTATAAGAATATGTACATATATCTATGTATAAATATATACACATACACACATGTACACATAAGTGATGTTAAAGAAATACATCAAATTTCACTATTTCACATAGAACTGAATGAGACTATGGGGCATGATATATCTCCCAAAGGTAAAAATTTCTCTTGGATTACTCCAGTACTCAGTCCTTCTCATCCTCTTTCTCCAAGTATGTGTCAGCGAACATGTGATTAGGCATGTTGTTTGGCCAAAAGATAGGACAGCTACCATGACATAGCCAGTCCTGGGTATGGCTTTCTCAAGTCTCTCAAATATTACATTTATTTGAAATATCAGAAGAGAAGAAATTGCACTCCTCCTCGTTGATATAAGCAATGGAAAGAAAAGTGGGGCTTTTCTAAAATAAGTTAAATTGAGATTCTTTCCCTGATAACCCATCAGCAATAGCCTCATGGCATTGACACAAATTTGTTTCAGAGAATAAACTTACAGATAACTTAGCAATATGCTATTCTTTCTCAAGTAGGATTCACTTACGTATTCATTCACCAGTATTTGTTGAACACCAACCGTGTGCCATGCATTGTGGTGAGTACCTGGAAACAAAATAATACATGTCCCAGCCCTCAAAAATAAGGGATACAAACAACTAAACCAGTATCAAACAATGACTGAGATACTCCAGTAAAAGTTTATTTACGTCTGTGACAACAAACAAGAAGGCCTAGGGAAATCCTCTAGGAGACAGAGGATCTTAAGGGATGAGACAGAGAGGAAATCCTCTTGAGCTCTGTACATTCCTGAGTATCTTGGTCTAAAAAAATCAAAGGTTTTAACATCTGCCTCATTCATGTGTCCTTGTTCATTGTCGTAGGCAAACAATAACAAGCAGTGGTTACAAATTGACCTGCTCAAAATCAAGAAAATAACTGCGATTGTAACCCAGGGCTGCAAGTCTCTGTCCTCGGAAATGTTCGTGAAGAGCTACACCATCCACTACAGTGACCAGGGAGTGGATTGGAAACCTTACAGGCAGAAATCCTCCATGGCGGACAAGGTACAGGCTGGTGTCCTGGCAAAAACAAAGCGATTCGAAAGCTGCTCTGATGAGAAAAGTGCCTTACATTTGCAAATAGCCTTTGGCATTTGACAAACAGGCACAGAGAGGCACCTCCTCTCTTAGAATTCTGTGCAGAGAGAGAGATCCGCGCCTCCCCCTCTTTTTATGAGTACATTAATCCCATCGTGAAGGCCCCACCCTCACGATTTACTCCCCTAATTACCTCCCAAAGGCCCCGCCTCCTAAAACTATCCCATTGCGGGTTAGGGTGTCGATGTATGAATCTGGCGGGATGCAAACATGCAATCCGTAAGAGGGATCTAGAGACCCCCACCGTGAAATAACATCATGGTGGCTTTCTCTTGGGTATACTTGTTCTTGACTCATCAGGTAGCCATGCCCCAAAGCTTTCTGTACCACATTATTACGCAGGAGGCAATTGTTAGCCTCACTGACGGGCAAACTGATTTCCTGCAAGATGAACTACACCATTATACTCCTTAATTGCCCGTCATGTTGTGTTAAAATGCTGCCGGGGCAAAACGAAGGAGATGAGCCTAATCTGCCAGGAATGGAAATCAGGCCGGGGCCAGGCGGGTGGGCAGCGCAGGAAAAGGGGATGACCTTTCCCAGACGCTCCTCTGGGGCTCAGCACTCAGCAAATGAATTTGAACCTTTCTCTCTTTTTAAACTCCTGGGTTGTGTCTGGTCGGTCGGTTGGTTGGTTGGTTGTCATTTGTTTCTGTCTTGGTAAGCATCATCGTCATACACAAATAGTGATTGAGCTTCCGGTGTATGTAAATCTTGGGGAACCTGCTGGGAATGCAAAAAGGAAAAAAAGGAACACAGTTCCTTTGAGGATATAAGGGATTAGCCAAAAAGAATAAGTAAAACCACATCGTTGCATTTTACTTTAAATGTTGGTGACCACTACTATCTGGCCCTTGTCATATGTTTACATACTTTAAAAAAAGTCTTTATTTATAACACCTTCTGTGAGGCAAATTTTTATTATCCCCATTTTGCCAGTGAGGAAATGGAGAATCAGAGAACTTAAGTAACCTGACCAAAGTCACACAGCTATAAAGGGATCATGCCAGGTGTCATATTTCTTTATTTTTCCAGCTCGGATCACTGGTGAGGTAGAATCCCTAAAGAGGTCTGTTAGGCACGCAATTTCATAATTGACTGAAGATCATCTCTGATCATGTTATCTGTGTTCTTTGATGCCCTCAGCTTGAACTAAAATTGTTTTTTTTAATTATCTGTAAGATTTTTATATAGATTCTATCATCATCAAAGATCTTCTTGTATTTTGCTTTCAGATTTTTGAAGGAAATAATAATATCAAAGGACATGTGAAGAATTTTTTCAACCCACCAATTATTTCCAGGTTTATCCGCATCATTCCTAAAACATGGAACCAAAGTATTGCACTTCGCTTGGAACTCTTTGGCTGTGATATGTACTAGAATTGAATATTCAAAAAACTTAGGAAGGACTCTTAAAGATATCAAGCCATTTAAAGTGGGCAATGTATTTTATAGCTATTTTAAATATTAATAACTTTCATTGTTTCCCTTTTTTCTATTAGAGAGTACAATCGTATATATGAAACTTCCATCATGTAACTCCTTGCTACGTACGATTCAGTGAGACGATGGCTGTTATTTATTCAGATATATGGGAAAATGTCAAGAAGCAACAAGCTTATCTTTCACAATGATTAAAAATGCTATATCAAGTAATATTTATGTGTTAGCATGCTTCATTATAGTTCTGCTAAAACCTATACACACTAGGGGCGCCTGGGTGGCTCAGTCATTTAAGCGTCCAACTCTTGATTTTGGCTCAGGTCATAATCTTGCAGTTTGTGGGCTTGAGCCCAACGTCTGGCTCTGTGCTGACAGCTTGGAGACCTCTTGGGGTTTTCTCTCTCCCTCTCTTCTGCCCCTTTCCGCTAGCATACGCTCGCTCTATCTCTAAAAAAAATAAACACTTTTTTTTAAAAAAAGCCTATACACACTGGGGCACCTGGGTGACTCAGTTGGTTAAGCATCTGACTTTGGCTCAGGTCATGATCTCAAGGTCTGGGAGTTCAAGCACCGTATCCGGCTCTGTGCTGACAGCTCAGAGCCTGGAGCCTGCTTCGGATTCTGTGTCTCCCTCTCTCTCTGCCCCTCCCTTGCTCGTGCTCTGTCTCTCCCTCTCTCAAAATAATGAACATTAAAAACTTTTTAAGAAAACCTATACACACTAATAAAAGAGATATTACTTTTTTAAGCCATTTATAGACCTGGATAGCTTTCATGCCTACCTAAAAATATAAAAAAAATAAAAAGAACTATGATTTAAAAGTAAAGGAAACATAAAAATTTTAAATGTTCCTTTTTCTTGACATGAAAAGAAAAATATCTTACCATGAAATAATGAGTCCTTAAAATAGCCCGTCTTACCTATGTGACAGTGATTTTTCTGAACCTCTATGAGATAAAAGTAAGGAGATTTTCAGTAGTCCCAACTTGTGAATGTGTCCTGGTCTCCATTGGAACTAATTACACCTATTGATGTCCAGAGTTAGGGATCTTTAGACACAGAACACAACCCAAATAACCACGGGAGAAATGAACGTGCGCCCTTGGCTTCATTCTAGCTGACACTACAATGGTATACTGTTTCAAAACGTAGGTTCACCTAAGGGAGAGCTAAAACCTGTAAAACAGCATTGGAACCATTGGCCCAAATGCAGCTGTTCCTGCTAACGCTGGCGAGAGCAGCGCCCTTCTCTTTCAGTGCCCTTCCCTCCAGGGCCCCAACCTCCCCCTCTCCCTTCCCCCAACAACTTCCCCTTTCTGCGGTCCTTTCCCTGGGAACTTGGCATCCACTGATCCGATAGACACTGAGAGTGGGGAGCTCTCTGGTCCACTTTCGGTCACGTGGGCTACGCAGTCCCTGGTAAGACCGTCTTTCTGTGGAACAAACTGTCCCAAATCTTAACGCTTAAAGCAACACGTTGATTCTCTCTCATGATTCTATGAGTTCACTGGGCTCGGCTGGCTGGTTTGCTGACTACATTTGGGGGTCTCCAGTGAGGTTATAGTCAGACATGGCTGTAGCCAGAGTCATCAGAAGGCTCAACAGGACATTGAAACGGCTGGTCCTCTATCACTCCCATGGGGTTTCAGGTCATTTCCTCATAACGCGGCATCCAAGTGGTCCATCTATTCTCTGTTTCCAGCAGGTGGTTCAGGGTCCTCAAAGCAAGTGTTCATGGCTTAGGAAGCAGAAGCTGCCAGTCTGCTTAAAGGCCAGGCCCAGACCTGGCATGGCCTCACTCTGCAGTGTCCTATTAGTTAACACAAGTCACAGGTGCATCCCAAGGAGTAGAATTCATTGGGAACATCTTTGTTACTACTGTCTCTCTATCAGAGTTACCTACTGCATCCATGGGTGGGCTGAGTCCTGTGAATGCATAGGGGACCTTCAAACATCCACAAAATAATGGCTTTCTTTCTTCCCCCCACCTTTTTTGAAATATTTTTGACACATAAAACTGTAATATGTTTAAGTGCACAACTTGATGATTTGACATATGTAAGTAAATGTTGTGAAAGGATCCCCATTGTCAAGTTAATTAACTCATCATCTCCTCACAGTTACTGGTTTGGTTTGTTTTTGTTTTGTTTTGGTCAGAATGCTTAAGATCAACTATCTTAGCAAACTTCAAATATAAAATACAGTATTATCAACTATAGTCTCCATGCTATGTATTAAATCCTCAGACGGGGAACCTGGGTGGCTCAGTCAGTTGAGTGTCCGACTTTGGCTCAGGTCATGATCTCGCTGTTGGTGCGTTTGAGCCTCCAGTTGGGCTCTGTGTTGACAGTTCAGAGCTTGGAGACTGCTTCAGATTCTGTGTCTCCCTCTCTCTCAGCCCCTCCCCCACTCGCACTCTGTCTCTCTCTCAAAAATAAATAAACATAAAAAAATGTTAATAAATAAGTCCTCAGAACTTATTTAGCCTATAATTGAAAGTTTATACCCTTTTTGCCAGCTTCTCCCCCATTTCTTCTACTTGCTAGCCCCTGGCGCCACCATTCTACTCTGCTTCTATGACTTCAATGTTTTTTTTTTTCATTCTGCTTGTAGTGATACTACACAGTGTTGGTCTTTCTTTGTCTAGCTTATTTCACTTAGCCTAAGGACCACCAGCTTCATCCATGTTGTCACAAATGGCAAGACTTCCTTCTTTTCTTAAGACTTAATAATATTCTATTGTATATATACCACATTTTTTAAATCCATTCATCTATCAGTATACAGTTAAGTCATTTCCATAGCTTGACTATCATGAATAATGCTGCAATGCACATGGGGATATAGATGTCTCTTCAAGCTGATGATTTGGTTTCCTTTGTATATATATCTACAAATGGGATTGCTAAATAATATGATACAGTAGTTTTATTTTTAATTTCTTGAGGAAGTGCCATACTGTTGCCCATAGAGGCTGTGCCAGTTCACATTCCCATCAAAGTGTGCTTCTTCACCATGATTTGTGGTCTTTTGTCATTTTGATAAGAGCCTTTCTAACCAAGTATGAGGTGATATCTCATTATGGTTTTGATTTGCATTTCCTTGATGTGATGTTGAGCATCTTTTCATATATCTGTTGGCCATTTATGTGTCTTCTTTGAAAAACGTATATTCCCTTTGCCCATTTTTTATTTGGGTTATTTGAGTTTTCTGCTCTTGAGTTGTATGAATTCCTTATGCATTTTTGATATTAATCCCTTACCAGATACGTGGTTTGCAAATATTTTCTTTCATTCAGTAAGTTCTTTTCATTTTGTTGATAGTTTTCCTTTTCTGTACAGAAGACTTTTAGTTGGATGTAGTTTCACTTGTTTACTTTATGCTTTTGGCTTCATATCCAAAAAATCATTGCCAAGACCAATGTCAAAGACCTTATCTTCAATGTTCTAGGAGTTTTAGGAGATCAGGCCTTATATTTGGGTCTTTAACCTATTTTGAGTTGATACTTCTATATGGTGTAAGCTAATGGTCCAACTTCATTCATTTGCATGTAGATCCTGAATTATACCAACACACTTATCAAAGAGACTATCCTACTCCTATTATGTATTTTTGGCATCTTTGTCAAAAATTAATTGACCATATGTGCATGATTTTATTTCTGGCTCTCAATTCTGTTCATCGATATGTCTGTTTTTATGCCAATATCCTACTCTTTTGACTACTATAGCTTCGTAGTGAGTTTGAAATCAGTAAGTGTGATGCCTCTGCTTTGCTTTTCTTTCCCAAGATTGCTTTGGATATTTGGAATCTTTTGTGGTTTTATATGAATTTTAGGATTTTTCCCTATTTTTTTGTGGAGTATGTCATTAGAACTTTGATAGGGATTGCACTGAATCAGTGGATCACTTTGGGTTGTATGGACATTTTAACAATACAAATTCTTATAATCCATGAAAGGTTAAGTAAACTTAACCACGTTGGTTAAACTCATTCCTAAGTATTTTATTCTTTCAATCCTATTGTAAATTGGATTTTTCCCCTTAATTTCTCTTTCCAATAGTTTGTTGTTAGTATATAGAAATGCAACTGATTTTTGCATATGAATTTTGTATCCTGAAACTTTGATGAATTTATTAGCTCTAACTATAACTTATAAAATACATAACACCATAGTATTAGTGTTTTGTGTAGTCTTTAGTGTTTTCTAAATATAACATCATGTCATCAGCAAATAGAGACAATTTAACTTCCTCCTTTCTGACCCTTTTATTTCTTTTTCTTGCTTAATTGCCCTGGCCAGGACTACTGGTACTATTTTAAATAAAAAAGGCTAGTGTGGGCATGCTTGTCTTGCTCCTGACCTTAAAGGAAACACTTTCAGCTTGTCACCATTGAATATGATGCTAGCTGTAGGTTTGCCATATATGGATGGTCTTTGTATGTTGAAGTACATTTCTTCTATACCTACTTGAGAGTTTGTATCATGAAAGGGTGTTGAATTTTGTTAAATGTTTTACTGCATCTATTTAAGTGATGTTGTAATATGGGTTTTTCATTTTATTAAAGTAGTGTACCACATTTATTGAATGCATACATTGAACTATCCTTGCATCCCAAGAAAATCCCACTTGATCATGGTGTATGATCCTTATACCATATTATCAAATTCAGTTTGCTAATGTTTTGTTGAGGATTTTTGCATCTGTATTAATCAGGGGTATTGGATTATAATTTTCTTTTTTTGCATGTCTTTGTCTGGCTTCAGTATGAGGGCAATGCTGGGCTCAAAAAATGAGTGTGAGAGACTATCATCCTTTTTGTTTGTAAGAGTTTAAGGATTGGTGTTAATTCTTCCTTAAATATTTGGTCCATGAAGCCATCTCATCCTGGGTTTCCCTTTGTTGGGTGGCTTTTGATCACTGCTTCAATCTCCTCACTCATTGTTGTTCTGTTCAAATTTTCTAATTCTTCATGATTCAGTCTTGGTAGGTTAGATATTCCCAAGATTTTTTAAACTATTTATTTTATTTTTTAATATTTATTTATTTTTGAGAGAGAGAGACAGTGCAAGCCAGGCAGGAGCAGAGAGAGAGAGAGGGAGACACAGAACCTAAGGCAGGCTCCAGGCTCTGAGCTGTCAGCACAGAGCCCAATGTGGGCCTTGAATTCATGACTCATGAGATCATGACCTGAGCCTAAACCAAGAGTCAGACACTTAACCAACTGAGCCACCCAGGCACCCCTGTTCCCAGGAATTTATTAATTTCTTCTAGGTTATCCAAATTTTTGGTGTATAATTGTTCATAATAATCTTCTAATCTTTAGTATATCTGTAATATCAGTTGTAATGTGTCTTCTTTCACTTCTGATCTTATAATTTTGAGTCTTACTTCTTTTTATTTTAAAGTAGCTAAAGTTTTACCAATTTTGTTTATCTTATCAAAAAATCAGCTCCTAGTTTCACTGATCTTTTTATATTGTCCTTCTAATTTATATTTTGTTTATTTCCACTGCTACTGTTACTTCCTTCCTTCTACTAACTTTGGGCTTAGTTTGTTCCTTTCTTTCAGTTCTTTGAGATGTAATGTTAGGTTTATTTGATATCTTTGTTTTTTCTTAATGTAGGCATTTATCACTATAAACTTCCCTCTTAGAACTACTTTTGCTGCATCTCATAAGTTTTGGTATATTGTGTTTCCATTTTCATTTGTCTCAAGATATTTTTTGAGTTCCCATTTGATTTCTTTTCTGACTCATCAGTTGTTCAGGACCATGTTGTTTAATCTCCACATATGTGTGCATTTTTATTTTCTTCTTGGAACTGATTACTAGTTTCATGTCATTATGGTTTGAAAAGATGCTAGATATGATTCTGACTTTCTTGAATTTATGAAGACTGGTCTTGTGGCCTAACATATGGTCTCTCCTAGAAAATAATCCATGTGTGCTTGAGAAAGGTGTAGCCTACTGCCAATGGTCACAATGTTCTGGAAATGCCTGTAAGTTTCATCTGATTATACACCTGGATGATCTGTCCATTGTTGAAAGTGAGGGGCTAAAGTTTCCTACTATTATCATATTGCTATTTCTCTAGATCTGTTAATAATTGTGGTTTGTTTGTTTTTTTAATTTTTAGGTGCCTAATGGTGGGTGCATAAGAATTTACAGTTATTATATCTTTTGGAGGAGTTCACACATTTATCATTATATACTTACCTGATTTTTCCTGTTGTTTTGGGCTTAATGTTTATTTAGTCTGATATAAATATAACTACCCTGCTCTGTTTCTATTTGCATGAGAAAATGTTTTTTCATCCCTTCTTTTTCAGTCCTTAAAGCTGAAGTTATTCTTTTATAGGCAGTTATGTAATTGGTTCTTATTTTATATCCATCAGCAACTCTATGTCTTTTGATTGGAGAATGTATATATAGTCTATTCATATTTATAGTAACTATTGATAGATAGGAGCTTAATATTTCCATCTTGTTCATTGTTTTCTGGCCATTTTAGTGTTCCACTTTTGTTCCATTCTTGCTCTCTTCCTCTGTGATTTGATGGTTTTCTGTAGTATCCTTTGATTCCTTTCTCTTTATCCTTTGCATATCTGCTACAGGTTTTGTAGTTACCATAAGGCTTATATGTAACATCTCGTATGTATAATGGTCTATTTTAATCTAATAACAACTTACAAACACACACAAAGCCTCTACATTTTTAGGTCCCCCTCCCCATTTTGTTATTGATGTCACAATTTAAATCTTTTAATATTATGTGTCCATTAACAAATTACTGTAGCTATAATTATTTTAAGATCTTTGTCTTTTATGTTGTAATGATTTACACATCATCATTACAATATTAGCATATCCTGAATTTAGTTCTATATCTACTTTTGACAGCGAGGTTTATACTTTCCTGTATTTTCATATTAGTAATTGGCATCTTTTCATTTCAGCTTGAAGAACTTCCCTTAACATTTCTTGTATGGCTGATCTAGTGATGATGAGCTCCTTTGGCTCCTGTTTGGGAAAATCTCTCTCCTTCGGTTCTGAAGGCTATTTTTCTGGGTTGAGTGTTCTTGGCTGGCTGTTTCTTATTTGTTGTTGCTGTTTTTGTTTAGCACTCTAAATATATCATCCCACTCCCCTCTGGCCTACAAGGTTTCTGCTGAACAATCTGATGATAGTTTTATGGGGGATCCCTTGTACCTAACAAGTCACTTTTATGATGCCAATTTTGAGATTCTTTCACTTTCTTTAACATTTGACAATACAATTATAATGTGTCTTGGCATGGGTCTCTTTTGGATTCATCTTCTTTGGTAATATTTGAGCTTTCTTGACCGGGATATCTATTTCTTTCCTCAGGTTTGGGATATCTTAAGCCACTGTTTCTTTGAATCAGCTTCCCATCACTTTCCCTCTTTTCTCATTCTCAGATCCTATTGCATGTATTGGTCCACTTGATGGTGTCCTATATGTCCCTCAAGTTATCTCCATTCTTTCTTATTTTTTGCTCTCTGATTGGATGATTTTCACTGCCTTGACTTGAGCTCACTGATTTTTCTTTCTACTTGATCTAGTCTGCCATTGAACCCCTCTATTGAAGTCTTTACTTAAGTTACTGTGTTCTTTAGTTCAATGATTACTGTTTGGAGCTTTTAAATATTTTCCATCTCTTTGTTGAAATTCACACTTTGTTCCTGCACTGCTCTCCTGATTTGGGAGCATACTTATGACCATTAACTCTCTGTCAGGGTTAATCTCCAAAAATTTATCTTCTTCTTTTGTTTGGAATACATTTCTCCATTTCTTCATTTTCCTTGGCTTTCTTCATTGTTTTCTGTGCATTAGATGAGAGAGACACCTTTCCCAGTCTTGACGGCCTAGACTTGTGTTGTTGATCAGCCTCTCCAATCAGCCAAGCCTGAGGTTATTGTTGCTTCTCCATTCTTTGTGACTGTCTATTCTGCTGCCTTTGTTTTTATGGGTCCCAGTAGATTGGGGTGTATCAAGATCCATTATCGTCCCAAAGATACGGGAAATGCCCTCATGCCTTTTCAGTTTCATGGACTATTAATTGTCTGCCCCATCATCCCATCCATTTAGGTTAATTGGAAGCCTGACCTCAGGCAGCCGCTGGGAAAGTCAGGATAGTAGATGTATAATCTAGTCCCTATCAAGAAGAAACTGGGAACTGGGTATTTTTGCTTACTTTGTGCTGAGCTATAGAAAAGTTGCTAGAGGTTCTTGTGCATCCATGTAAACTCATCTCTTTATTTTGTGTGGTCCTGGGGGACGTGTAGATGCTGAGCCCTGTCAGCCCCAGAGCTAGATCATTCGGGAGCCAGTCCCTCATGTGGCAGCTCTAACATTTTAGGTGCTACGTGAGTGGATATGCTCTTTCCAGGGAGAAGCTGGAGACTTGGTTTTACTGCTGGACAAGTTGAGGAGAGATGGTAGAAGACATGCCCACCAGCTCTTTCAGGCTCCTGAGAAGATCCCGGTCTGCTCCCACATGCAGTCTAACTAGAAGCCAGAATCTCACACTGCAGCTAGGAAGCTATACAATCAAATGCGTTCTAGGGAGAAACTGGCAGTTGAATGTTTTTGCCTCTTCCTTCTGTACTGAGCCAGGGAAGAGAGAGCTGCAAAAAGGGCTTGTGTGCCTTTTAAAACTGCTTTTTTGCTTTAATATGGTCTTGGGGCCTTCTAAATGCCAAGCCCTGGTGGCTATTGAAGTTAGTGACTTCAGAACCGGTTCCTCGGGTGGCAACTGCAAAACTTGGAGCACTTTATGTGCGGACACTTTCCTTCCAGAAAGAAGCTGGCAACTTGTTTGTTGCTACTGCTGCTGTTGTTGTTGAAATGAGCCAGAGGCAGAATGTGGGACAAGTGCTCCCCAGGATTTTAGGGCTCCCAGGAGGATCCCAGTCAGCACCCAGATGCAGACTGATTAGAAGCCAGACTCACCTGTAGCAGCTGGGAAATTGTGCGCTCAAAGCCCTTCCAGGGAGAAACTGGAAAACAGCCACCTTTGCCTGCTCCGTGTGCTCTGAGCCCTGGGGAATGGCTGTGAGGCGGGTTTAACAACTGCTTCTTTGTTTGGTATTGTCCTGTGGGACTTGCAAATGCCAAACCCTGTTGGCTCCCTAAGCTAAGCGACTTGGGGACCCATCCCTTGCATAGTAGCCTTAAATGGTGAGCACTCCATGTGTGGTCCAAACTGGTCACTCACAGGGAGGAGCTGGGAGTTGGGAGGTCTCTCCTTGCCAGGGGTGGGATGTCTGTGGGTTGTGTCAGCATTTCCTACCCATTTGGATTGTGTGTTTTCTCAGTAAGCTGATGTGAAGGAATTACTCAGTTGGGTTTTAGATTTCTCTCAGAGGGAATTGATCCATGTGTAGCTATATATTTGCCAAATCGATGGCAGGAGGGAAAGTCAGGAGTCTCCTATTTTGTCATCTTGGCCGGTCTAAAATATTGACTTTTTTTTTTTAACGTTTATTTATTTTTGAGAGAGAGAGAGAGAGAGACAGACAGACAGTGAGCAGGGGAGGGGCAGAGAGAGAGGGAGACACAGAATCTGAAGCAGGCTCCAGGCTCTGAGCTGTCAGCACAGAGCCTGACGTGGGGCTCAAACTCACAAACAGCGAGATCATGACCTGAGCCGAACTCAGACGCCTAACTGACTGAGCCATTCAGGCGCCCCAGAAACACTGGCTTTCTAATACTGTATTTTTATTATTTCTTTTCTTTAATGAGGCATGTCACTGTTCCACCAATATTTCGCTGATTTTCATTCTGTTAAGAGCAAACAAGAGTGTTTGAACTAAAAGAAAAATTCCTGGGGCACCTGGATGGCTCAGTCAGTTAAGCATCCGGCTTCAGCTCAGGTCAGCTCACGGCTCGTGGGTTCGAGCCCCGCAGCAGGCTCTGTGATGACAGCTCAGAGCCTGGAGCCTGCTTCAGATTCTATGTCTCTCTCTCTCTCTCTGACCCTACCTGCTTGTGCTGTCTCTCTCTGTCTCTCAAAAATAAATAAAAAAACATTTAAAAATTAAGGAAAAAAAAAAGAAAAAGAAAAATTCCTTTGGTCTCTGCAGGGCCAGCCTCGCTGCTGTGTGACTTGTTCAGTCTCAAAGAGCCCCCGTGCTCGGAGGGGCCCCATGCTTAGTTTAATGCTCCTTTGGCTTGCTCTTGAAATTCCTAATAATTTTTTAACAAGGAGGCTGACCTTTTTATTTTGCAGTGGGCCCCACAAATTATGTAGCTAATCATGGTCTGTCTACTGAGGAAGTGGGCAGGCTCTCTCCTCTTCTAGAATCTACCAAGAGATAGGAGGGACAAGAAAACCATGTGGAGTAGTAAGTAGGGACTGTGATGAGGATGGAGCATGGGCTCCGATTTTTGTCATCCTATATGTGAGAAGACTGTCTCCAAAGGTTAAACAACTTGCCTGAAAGTATTGTTTATTTGTGTCAGAGATGATGAAGCTAGAAACCAGGTGATCAGACTTCCAGCCTCTTTTTCAGCCTGGTTTCTCCTCCATAGAATGGAAAAATTGTAACACTTATAATTCATCCCCCCCAGGCAGGTAGACATAAGTTATTAATTATTAATATACAAATATGAATTAATAATGCCTATTAATCTGAATAATACTTTGGGTGGATCAATGAGATGTTCAGGTTATATTTGATGTTGTATGAAAAATTAAAAGCCCTCTTTTTTTGGAAATAAAAAGCACTTTCTGTATTTTTATTCCTCTCTTTGAAGTCACTTATATTATATTACAACTTTTGTCGTATAGTGTATCCTCCACTGACATATCATTGTCCACTGTTTGTTGTGTCATAATTGGTTTCTATGCAAAGGAGCTGTATGAGTCACTGTGGAATCATGACTTGGCGATGACTAATAGATAAAATCCTAAGTGTTACTAATAATCATAATTGAAAATTAGAATAGAGGGTCTGTGAGTGTATCACAAATATGCAAAGGTCAGAGGAGAAACAGAATTCCCGCTCTACGATTTTTTTCAAGTTGTTAAAAGAAATTACAAACTTTGTTGTTGTTTTTTTAATTGTTTTTTTAGTACTTATTTATTTTTGAGAGAGAGAGAGGGAGACAGATCATGGGTTGGGGAGGGGCAGAGAGAGAGGGAGATGCACAATCTAAAGCAGACTCCAGGCTCTGAGCTAGCTGTCAGCACAGAGCCCAACGTGGGGCTCGAACTCACAAACTGTGAGATCATGACAAGCGAAGTTGGATGCTTAACCACTGAACCACCCGGGTACCCCCAGACTTCATTGTTTTTAAGAATAACTTTGAATAATCACAATTATTTGAGTTCAGAAACATTTTGGCAAACTCAGGGAAACCACATTAACCAAATAGCTTGAATCTTTAAAAAGCCATGAATGTTTTACCATTCACTTCTCCAGACAGGCCAAGAAAGAGCAATTCATGGGGCAGTGGATTTGGGTGCTATCACTGACGCATGCCCTAAGATAGTAGACCTAACACACACTTAAAAATATTAGAGATTTCTGTGCTACTATTTTTTTCTGGGAATTTTTTCCTAATAGAAAGTGATTTTATGAAAAATTCAGAATGCCTAATTCTTCCAAGTTCTTACGTTGTCAGAGACTAGAGATGGGCAAGCAATAAGACACAGGCAGATAAAATGACTTTGTGTGGAGTGACATTTACATTCTCAATGCCCAGGTGGTGAGAAGCTTTTTATATCTAGGTACTGCGTTGAAAACTTTAAGATTTGCTTCTCTTGGTTGTATGAAACGTCCTCACCAAAGATAGTTATGTATTTTGCATTTGGTATATGGCAAGAAAAAATAATATTAACATCCCTAGATGTACCACCATGTTAATTTGCTTTTTAAAAATATTTATTGAGCTCATCCTATTTATACAACAAAGTACTATGATAGGCATTATAGGGGAGAGTATATTTAAAAAAGTAAAAGACATTGCTCCGGCTCTTACCTAGTTGGACAGAGAAGATAAACATAAGAAGTAAATAAAACACCAGAAGAAAAAGCTTTTGGATAGCAAAGGAAATGATCAACAAAACAAAAAGGCAACCTACTAAAGGGAGAAGATATTTGAAAATGATATATCCAATAAGGAGTTAACATCCAAAATACATAAATAACTTACACAATTCAACAAAAATAAAATATGATTTAAAAATGGGCAAAACAGAGCATGTGGGTGTCTCAGTCAGGTAAGCATCCAACTCTTGATCTCGGCTCACATCTTGATCTCAAGGTCATAAGTTTGAGCCCCACGCAGGGCTCTGTGCTGGACATGGAGCCTACTTTAAAAAAAAAACTGGCCAAAGGACCTGAATAGACATTTTTCCAAAGAATACATACAGATGGCTAACAGACACATCAAACGTTGCTCAACATCACTCATCCTCAGGGAAATACAAATCAAAACCACAATGAGATGTCACCTCACACCTATCAAAATATCTAGAATTTTAAAGGACAACAAATAACAAGTGTTGGCAAAGATATGGAGAAAAGGGAACACTTGTGCAACTGTTAGTAGGAGTGTAAATTGGTGCAGCCACTGTGGAGAACAGTATGTAGGCTCCTTGAAAAAATTAAAAATAGAACTACCACATGATCCAGTAATGGGATTACTGGTTAGGCAGGGAAAATGAAAACACAAATTTGGAAAGATATAGGAACCCCTGTGTTTGTTGTAATATCATTTACAATATCAATTACAATTATCAGTTACAATATGGAGGCAAACCAAGCATCCATAGATTGAGGAATGGATAAAGAAGATGTAGTATCTATACACAATGGAATATAACCTACCCTTAAAAAGGAATGAGATCTCCCATTTATTACCACATGGATGGACCTAGAGGGTATTATGCTAAGTGAAATAAATCACATAGAAGGAGACAAATACTACATGATTTTACTTAGATTTGGAATCTAAAAAACAAAACAAACAAAACAGAATTAGACCTACAAATACAAAGAACAAACTGGTGGTTGTTGGAGGGGAGAGGCATAAGGGAGGTGAGTAAAATGGGTAAAGGAAAGTGAGAGATGCAGACTTCCAGTTATGGAATGAGTAAGTCACAGAATGAAAGGTACAGCATAAGGAATATAGTCAATGGTATTGTTACAGATGGCAGCTATGCCTGCAGTATGTATAGTAGTTGAATTACATTGTGTGTCAACTGTACTTCCATAAAAGAAGAAGGAGAAGGAGAAGAAGGAGGAGGAGCAGCAAATAGAGACTATGGGCAGATTATACTCTGAGTACGAAAATGTCAACCAACAGAGTACCTATGTAAGATGGAGTCACGTTGTGAAAGCTTTTGGAGAAGGTCATTTGTTTCAGATCTTGAAGATACTGGATGTGTATCAAGGCAATCTATGCAGAATGCCAAATCAGTGGATTAGGATAAGGGTTAGGATGGTGGTAATTAGATTAAAAGGCGAAAGATTTATATGATCTGAGATCTGAAGAGAAACCAGAATATGGTAATTAGATTAAAAGTAGGTTACCTTTGCAGATGTGTTAGGGATGCCAACCTGGGACAAGATTCTGGCTTGCTCAGAGGACAGGGCATGCTGGTCAGAAGGCATGGCACTGGGGTAGGAAGCCAGGTGGACAAAAGGGTGTCATATGTGGGATACTGACCAGTGGAGAGATGAGGCAATCTCATATTTGGATAATGACAAGGTTTTCAATGCTTAGGTGATGGTTCTGCTTCCTTGAGTTTTACCACTCACCCACACTTGAGCCATCAACAGTTCATCAGCGCTTTCATTTTCTACCTTTAAGGCCAACTTCTCAATGTTTCAGATAATTTCATACACCCACCTGCCTCTGGGGGCATGACATTTGGTAATGGGTTTACTGTTCTATTTATCCCAACTGCCTTCAATCAAAGTTCCTTCTTGTTGACTGAAAAGGCTTTCTGACAGTCTGGAGTGTGGCAATTATGTGTCTAGATGTGACCGATAACAATGCAAAATGTTTCTCAATAGTCTTAGGGAAATAGTGACAAAGACTATGCACTATTCTATGTATAGCACTTAGAATAGTACATGGCACATATTAATCACTATATATGTATTAATTTTTACTAATAACAATGATTATGTCAACATAGTGGCATTATATAGTGGATTTAGCAGGGATTTAAAAAAAATTTTTTATGTCTTTTATTTATTTTTGAGAGATAGAGAGAGACAGTGTGAGCAGGGGAGGGTCAGAGAGAGAAGGAGACACAGAATCTGAAGCAGGCTCCAGGCTCTGAGCTAGCTGGCAGCACAGAGCCCGACGCGGGGATCAAACCCACAAACTGTGAGATCATGACCTGAGCAGAAGCCAGAGGCTCAACCGACTGAGCCACCCAGGCGCCCCTAGTAGGGAGTTTTAAAACAGCAGATGCTCTAAAAAGAAAAACCTTATCAGTTATACAATAGAGTGTCCCCCCCAAAACGTGTGCAGAAGAAGCACTTTTCTTGGTGCTAAAATTAAAAATGTCTCTCAAAGGACCACAGAAAGAGACCCTCATGTAATGTGCAGAGTGTCTATGACGAGAGTAGATCTTATAAGTCTGTTTCCAGTGCATCCCTCAAGAATGGCTGATGGATTCCCACCAGAGCACAGCTCAGTAAAAGGCCAGGGCTGTGTGATTCAAGTTCAAGGCTCTCAGCATGGTCTGGCTCAAGCCAAAGGTAGATGTCACAGTCTCTAAAGGAAAATAGTTTTCCATCAGACAACAGCTCATATTATAAATATTGTTTTCTCTAAGTCATGATTTTGATGGCCGGTTAGCAATGAGCTCAAGATTGCACATTAGCCTAATTTTTGCTGAGTTCTTATGTTCTTGCACCAGGTTCTATTGTGAGCAAATGGCAATAGAAGCTTAATGTTTCAGAACAATTAATGGGAATGAAAATGTAAATTGAGAAAATTATTTCCATTAATCTAATTTTTGTCTGTACTCTTGGAATAGAGCACCATTCTGTTTTGGTAGTAAAACACCTTAATCCAGCTCACAGGACAGTACGGATGGTAAACACATCAATATTCCAACATTATCTGAGTAGACAAAATCTGATTTGTATTTATAATTTATTTCATTTAGTACAGATTGATCATTCGCCTTTCCCAAAAATGAGTACAACATATTTGGCATCCTCCAACTCCATTAAACAAATATTTAGTGTTAATCATTCATAAAAACAAAGTTCTAGTTACTGAAGGGAAATACCTAGCAGATGGACAGCCCTCAAGGAACTAACAGACTTATTTATAAATTTCCAGTGATTAAAGCCTGGTTTGGATAATCACATATTAATATTTTTCTTAGTAGCTAACTTCTTAATATTTTATGAACCGCTGTCATATAATGCTCAGAACAATGGACTCCAAACAGATTGTTTCCCCCAGAATTGGGAATCATTTAGACTACAGCCGAGATTTTGACACGTCAATGTTACAAACTCCCTGGACTAGGTATTTGCTTTAAGAAGGTGCTGTTTATGGAGATTAAAGCTTTGCAAATAAAACCAGGTTTATATTTAACTACCTTCTCCCGTTCTCCTCCCACACCGCTGTTTCCCTAACACTTTATTCACTGTATTTTCCATACTCGCGGGATCCAAGTTTTTCTTGTCTTCGCGTTTAGAGAACTTCTTTGAAAGTAACCGTTTTTATCACCTATTGTACTGGAACATTTCTTCTCATTCTATGTTTAGCCCCTCTAAAGCACTGGCCGACCTAAACCTAATGCCACACTTTAAAAAACACCCTTTCTAGTGATGTTCTACAGTTTCTTACAATCTAAATCTGTGTGGGTGTGGGGGGTTGTTAAATTCAATTGCAGACTTTTCCTAAACTATATACTTGGAGTGTGAGGCTTTCAGTTGATTACTTAAATCCTTAGCGTATCTCTTTAAGTTCTGTCTCTGACCTCTGATCTGATCTGGTCCAAATTAAACAAACAAGGACCTGTTAGAAGACATTAGTAGCTTATTGATTTTTTCTTTCTTCTTTTTCCATTATCTCTTTCCTCTTTCCAGAGCAAATGACCTTTTTATCAGGTCTCTTTTTCCTTTTTCTCTGTATCGAAGCCTGTATTCTATTAAAATTTCACCTTACAGTCATGAGCAAATACCTCTTCAGTCATTTCACTTACTGATTATTTTGTAAGTGCCAGGCACCTTCATGAGTACTGAAGAGGACAAAAGCAGACAAAATCTGTCATCTCATGGCATAATTTACCCTCCACTTGAAAAAGAAAGATGAGGAGCAATAAGGAACACATATAGGATGCCAGACATTAGATCCTAAGGCAAAAATAAACCAGAGGCGGAAACAAGGTGCTCATGGAAGGGAGGTGAATGTTTAAATAGGATGGTCAGGGAAGGCCTTAGAGAGAAAGGTACCATTTAAGCAAAGCCCAGAGGAGGTAAGGTGAGAACGTGAACAATACAGATATAGGGGAGGAAAAAATGCTGGCAGGCAGAAAGAACAGTGAGTGCGAGCATCCTGCAGTAAAACTCGCGCTCAGGGGCGATTCAGGAAGAGCAAGGAGACCGAGGAGGCTGAAGCTGCTTGTAAGAAGGGAGGGGGGAGGTGAGATGAGTAGAAGGGGACATGGGACAGTAAGGTGGGTGGGAAGAGGGAGGGCTGGGGGCTTGAAGGGGTGGCACTGTAGCTCTAGAAAGCCCTGGGGGGGGGGGGCGTTGCTGAATGAGATGGGAAGCCTACTGAGGCGTTTTGAACAGAAGAGTTACGATTCTGGCTACGCTTGAGCAGAATCCTTCCGGCTGCTGAGTACGGCAGAGGTGCACGGATAGTCACGGGACGACCATCAGACGCCCTCGTACCTGGGTAATGGCAATAAAGCCGACCGAAGGGGTTGGGACTCTGGACAGATTTTAGGCCAACGGGATTCGCTGATGGACTGGACGGTGTACAACAGGACCGCTGAACTCCCACAGATCATCGGTCAACATCCACCCCAGTGAAACACCCACACTGCTTTTTTCTAAAAGCCTGGCGTTTGTCTAAATGCTCCTTTCTTTGTGTTTTCTGTCCACTGTTGGCAGATCCCACCGCCTTCCACTCGAGTTCACAGGCCACTTGCTGTGAACATGGCCTGAACCTCCTCATCTCTCGTGACGAGTCCACGTGGGCAGTGTTAAACCCCACCAGCCTGAACCCCCTCTGTGGATCTCGTACCCTCAGAGCCCAGCACCCCAAGATTTCCCTGGGGCCCCCCAGTTCCCTCAGCCCGCACCTCAACCACCTCCCTCTTCCAGGGGTTCCCTCCTGGCTTCACTTCCTTCTCCAGCGTGGCTTCCACGCCCTCTAAATGCTCTTGAGTGTGTCCTGTCCTTCACCCTCGCGTCCTCCGTCCCGCCTGGGAGCGGTCCCGCTCCTCAGTCCGCCTGCCCGCGGCCTGTCAGCACGGCGCCGGCAGCTGCGCTCACGTGCCCAGCGGGGCCGCCATTTCCCCCCTCGTTGTGGTCTCTCCCCAGTGAGCGACTGTGCGCGCCCGTGCGCTGTGGGAGCGCCCGTCGTTCTTGCTTACCTCGTCCTCGGCACACACCTAGTTTCCTACCACGCAGGGAAATAAACATTAGGAGATGCTTTAAAGGTCACGCCCCAACTCTACTCAGAGCCTATTTCTCTACATTTCCACTCACCTTACCTACTTCTCTGAGGGGGGTGGGGGGTGGGGGGAAAGCCTCCTCTTTCTTAGGCCAAACCTTCCATTTCAGTTCTGGATCCCAGCAGCCTCGGAGGCCTGTTTCACAAACTCCTGGATAGTTACTGGTAGTTGTATGATTATTTTGCCAAAACTTATTGAACTATACATTTTGTTTTATTTTATTCTTTAATGTTTATTTTTGAAAGAGAGACACAGCATGGGTGGGGGAGGGGCAGAGAGAGAGACAGAGATACAGAATCACAAGCAGGCTCCAGGCTCTGAGCTGTCACCACAGAGCCCGATGTGGGGCTGGAACTCACTAACCGGGAGACCCTCACCTGAGCCAAAGTCGGAGGCTTAACTGACTGAGCCACCCAGGTGCCCCTGAACTATACATTTTAAATGGATGGGGTGTTTTTGGATAAAAATTGTATCAGACAAAATTAAAATTTTAAGAAGGAAACACCTGAATCTCTTCTGTCCTTTTCTTCTCTGCTCATAAATGCACTCCAACTTCTGACTAAACAAAAGCTAAATTCGAACGTGTAATCTACATTTCAAAGCAGGAGGAGAATCTGCCCTTAAACACAGGTGCAGAGAGAAAGTGAGATCAGAAATATAAATTGGGGAGCACCTCAGTGGCTCAGTCAGTTAAGCGTCTGACTCATGGGTTTCGGCTTAGGGCGTGCTCTCATGGTTCGTGGGATTAGCTCTATGCTGACAGCTGGAGCCTGCTTGGGATTCTCATTCTCTTCCCCCCTCTTTCTGTCTCTCCTCTGCTCATGCTCTCTCTCTCTCAAGGTAAATAAGCATATATCTGTATAGATCTCTATATATGTTATGGCAAAATAGTCATATAACTACCAGTATATATCTATATATCTATATCTATAGATAAAGATGTAAATTTGCTTGAGTTACAGGCAAAAGCACCAATGAATTGTTCTCCTTAAAGGATATTCATACACTACTACAGTGATAGGTCTTTTCTTGCCCTGTGATTCCTAACACACCCTATTTTTTTCTTCCTTTTTAAAAAATATAATTTATTGTCAAATTGGTTTCCGTACAACACCCAGTGCTCATCCCAACAAGTGCCCTCCTCAATGCCCATCACCCAGTTTCCTTTCTGCCCGCCTCCAATCAACCCTTAGTTTGTTCTCAGTATTTAAGAGTCTCTTATGGTCTTAACACACTCTAAAGTTGATTTCATCGGAAGATCTTTACATCAAAATAGAAGAACTGAGTCTCACTGGCCGGGGTCAGAGTGTGCAGAGTTTTAGATGTTTCTGGATGTTCAACACACCTTTATAGACTGCAGCAGCTCGATTTTCTTCACATTTACTTTCCAAAGCAAGAAAGGCACCAGGCTCTCACTTATTTTCTCCCTATGGTGTTCCAGAGTTCTGCTCTGTATCCACTAAAAAACTAGTGGCCCATGGCTTTGGTGTATCCACAGCGACAATGGTGCCCTTCCATCCCCAGAGATATCACTACTGTTTACTGCTGGATTTTGAGGCCACATGTGACAAGCCACAGATTCATCCTCAGGAAATCATCAAAGTCCCCATCCTGAAGCTAAATCGTTGGACCATAGAGACTGAGTCTACCTTTCCCACATATGTCCAGCCTGTAGTCCATCCACAACCTTCTCCCTTCTGTACACAGCTCCCCAGGATTATTTAAGCCATGGTGGATGGTCAGCCAAGCCCACAGCAAGTGCTGGAGAGGGTCAATGAGTGGATGGGAAAAGAGCCTTTTAGATCCAAACATCAAGTCAATTTGTGTCACCTGTGGAGACTGGGACTTGAAAGTCTCAGGTCAGTGACATACTTGGGTTTGCCAGTGGCAAATTACTTCAAGCAGTGGACTAATCTGAAAAAGGCTTACAGCTTCACCATGAGCTGCTGGCCCGGGAATGGATTTCTGGACATGTACCAGGGCCCCTGCTTGCAACATATAGGCCGGTCCCACAGCAGCATAGATGACGACAACATTGCCAACATCATGAAGATACTTGCATATTGAGGCTTCATCTTCAAGCAGACATCAAAGCCATTCTGATTGGCCAAGGATGGGGCAGGACAGGGTAGCTGCTTGGCTCAGTCTAGAGTCCTCCTTTTACCAGAGAGGAAAAGGGGGAGTGGCACAGCTCTACATTCAGAGTGCCACACAGTCCACCCTGTGGGCTTGTGCCCTGGGTAAGAACTTGGCCACTTGGTCCCTCTGGAGCAGACACTTAGTGTCCCCCACCCCAACCCCTCAACCTCAGCCCGGTGTTAGCCCCTCCCACTGTGGGCCTGGGCTAAGGAGACCCACCCATTCACCACCTCCCCCTGGTATGTAGGCTTCTACTGGGGCCACCACACCCCCCTGTGCTCCTGCCATCTATAGTGCATGGTGTGTGGTACCCCCAAGGCTCCAGGAGAGATCAGGCCCAACCTTGTGTCTACCTCCATCCCCACCATGAAGATCCTATTGGATAAAGTTGGGGAAACAGAAAGAAAAAGGAAGAATGGGGCTATGAGCAGAGAATGCTTCACTACAGCTAAGTATGACGTCACAATACTCATAAATAAGTGGTAACAAAGGATTAATGAAGGTTGAAGTGTAACTCATGACATGTGAGAAACATATCTACCAAGAAACATTTATTGTGTTACACCCATGTTCAAAATGACAGAATAGACATAGAGAATATAAAAATAAAGACCACACTCCATTTCTGATCACAAAAAGCCCACAGTTAGCAGGAGAGAAGTCATGTGTAAAACCCTAAGAAATCATTTACCAGCCGGGATGTGACAAGAACTTAGCACCAGTAAATGTGGCTTGAGTAGTTATGGCCCCCAGTACCTGAATACCACCCAAATCTGAAAATCTTCTCTTTGTTAGGATGTATTCTAGCCAGGAGCCCTCACCCTCAGAATGGAGAGGAGAGGAAAGTTGAACAGCTTATGGGAGTTGGGCTATGAGAGCCTGGACAGGAGGTCCCGAATCAGTATTCAGATTTAGAGTTGAGAAGGGCATTTCCGTCGTAATCTCTTCTCTCTAGGTGGACTTCAAAACATCAAATTTTTTTGAACTTTAATTTTTTGATTGGAGAGTATTTTAAAATACCTCCCTAAATCAAGTGGAGAATACATAACCAAATTAGAGGAGAGGAAATGAGCATGTGATTGTATGTTTGCATGTGTTTATGCATGGTTGAGGAGAAAAGAGGAGAGTGACAATTCAGAAACATTTGAATAGTGATGGCCTGACTCTGTGGCCATGAGAATCTCATAAAGCATTTGATCTGTTCGTTGGGTGAATTATGTGCCACAAATGAACATTAGATAAGAGCAATGAGCATGCCCTTATATCAATTCATTCAGGATTTCCTAACTTATGACTCACTGGCCTTGTGACTATGAGTGATGTTTTTGGATATGGCCATAAGAAGTTCCACATATTTATAAAACAGGACTTCAAACATTTTTCTAACAAGTTATATCCATTCTTTAAAGAAGATAAGGTATAGACAAACTCCAACTTCTGATGGTTGGACTTAAAACAGTTTTTTGGCTTCACGTTGGTACATAAGTGACACACATTCAGTAGAAAGTAAACTTTGATGTTTGAATTTGGAACTTCTCCCCAGCTAGCCAGGAGTGGGATAATCCTCTCTCATGAAGCTGGTCAGAGGAAACAAGACATGGCTCCCACTCAGCCTTGTGATCATGAGGCTAAACTATTGGCAGACAACCACTGTGTACTCACATGGCCATTTGTTTGTCATTTCAGTACGGTGTTCAAGAAATTACATGAGAGACTCAACACTTTATTACAAAACAGGCTTTGTGTTAGAGGATTTTACCCAAGTGTAGGCTAATGTAAGTGTTCTAAGCATGCTTAAGATAGGCTAGGCTAAGCTATGATGTTTGGTAGGTTAGGCATATTAAGTATCTTCAACTGACGATAGGTTTATTGGGACATATGTAAAGGAAGTACTGTGTATTAGAAACTAAATCATTTCACAACTTGGCTTGGTTAAATAATCTAGTCTGTTCTGGACTCTGATGAAATTCATTCTGTGTGACATGAGGAGGCACCATAGCTGAGTCACAGACAGGACATTCAGGGCTGCCTCCCAATGGCTCAGTGACTGCCTGCTCCCAGTGTGCCTCTGGAAAGTTCCAGAACCTCCTGGGACCTTCCAAAGGGCACACCCTGAACACCTGGGTTGTGTGAATTCTACTTCTAGTGTGGTAGCTCAGAGGTGAACTGGACTAAGGTTGTAGTGGTGGGAGAGATAAGATTTCTGAGGAGCCTCATGAGAAATTGGTGAGCAACTTGTAGCTGAACAAGTGAGGCCGAGCTCTGGATTCTCTAGTCTGTTTCACTTACATAGTTGGCTATTCCAATAATGTTACCAAATATTAATTCCAGCACCTTTCGAGTGTGTTCTGATATCTGGTGATGTAAGAATACCCTTGCAAGTCTGCCTTTGTAAAATTTTATTGGCCATTCTTGTACATTTAGTTTTCTATATTAACTTTAAGATAATTTTGGAATCTTAATTGGATATTGTCTAGACTCCAGTTGGAACTGCATTAAAATTATAAATTAATTTTGCAGAAAGAGACATTTTTAGGATCCTATCTAAGGACATGGTATGTCTTACCATTTGTTCAGACCTTATTTTATTATGTTCTTCAATAAGATTTTATTATTTGGCAAAAGATAACTATAAACAAGTCAATAAAAGTATATTTTAAAAATAATATTTTCAATGAAAGGACAAATAAAGTGTTTATAAAATATAAAAGGCTCTTATTAATTGAAAAGAGAGGGATAAACAACCAAAAGAAAAGTGAGCAAATCGGGGGCCTAGATGGCTCAATCGGTTGAGCGTCCAACTTCGGCTCAGGTCATGATCTCACAGTAGGGGAGTTCGAGCACCGTATTGGGCTCTGTGCTGACAGCTCCTTGGAGCCTGGAGCCTGCTTCAGATTCTGTGTCTCCCTCTCTCTCTCTGCCCTTCCCCCACTTGTGCTCACTCTCTCTCTCTCAAAAGTAAATAAACATTAAATTTTTAACTCTTTTAAAGAAAGAAAAATGAGCAAAGAACAAGACTAGGTAATTTATAGATATACAGAAAGATGTTCAAACTCACCCATAAAGGTTTTCAAACTGAAGATAAAAGGAGGCATGTCTTTATACCAGGGTTTCTTAACCTTGGCACTGTTGGCATTCTAGGCTGGATGACTATTTGCTATGCAGGTTGTCTTGATTATTATAATATGTTTAGCAGAATCCCTGGTTCTTCCCAAAAGAACCTAGTAGCACCTACCCCCACCATGATCGACAGATAAGACAATCAAAAATACCTCCAGACTTTGCCAAATATCCCCTGGAGGAGACAAAACCATTACCGGTTGAGAACCACTATCAGACTAAAAAATATATATATTATAAACTTGATTACATCTCTTGTTGGCAATGATGCAGTGCAAAAGGAATACTCTTATATATCACTCATTTATGGAAAACAACTGAACAATGCCCATTAAAATAAAAAATGCATATATTCTTTGGCCCAGCTCTCCCATTCCTGGAAATAAATCCCACTCCTGGAAATAATAACAGAATTAAATGAAACAAACAATACATAGACATTATTGTACATGGATGTTAATTGCAGCATTGTTAGCAGTGAACAAAACCAGAAATAGAGTTGATGGTCATAAATAGGGAATAAATGAATAAATTATAGTGCACCCACACAATGCGGCATTAGAAACAATTAGAGTGTAACCTTATCTCAATAGAGTGTTTTCTACAAATTATTCCTAAGAAAAGCAGGATTCAAAAGCACATAGTATAATTCTTTTTGAAAAACACACATCCCCGCATACTTTTATATATTAACAGAGAAAAAATGCCCTGCACCAGTTTATTTACACCTACAAGAATAGGCAAAAATATTTGTATATCATATATCTGACCAGGGTCTAATATACAGAATATATAAAGAGTTCTTAAAACCCAACAACAAAAAGACAAACTATTCAATCAAAGTGGGCAAAAGACTTGAATGGCTTGGATGGACATTGGCTCCAAAAAAGGTATATATAAATGGCTAACAAATTTGTGAAAAGGTGCTCATGTTGAGCATTAGTCATCAGGGAAATGCAAATGAAAACCTGCTGGGAGCCGCACTGGCCTTGATGGATGACACAGCCACAGTGAGGAAATGACAGACGTTTGCACAGTTCCTGCCATGAGAGGCGAAACTGGTATCTCTTTCTGCTACTACTGCTCATGTGAAATTAAGCCTGTTGCCATTAATTAGGCCTTACAGGGTTCCAAATCAGACCGATATTCTCCACACAGCTATCCCATAAGAAAAAACATTTTCCTGTCCCTGCATAAGAGATTTTGGATCAAAACACTATAAATATTTGACAAAAGGTTCTTCTAATGAGCCTTGCAGACCCAAAACATAGACTTGACGGGGTTTAAATCACAAAAATTGCATTTGAGTCTGGCCCAGAGAAAAGGAGCCTAATTTGGAGATAAGAATTAAAAACAAGGTCAAAAACACAGGCCATTTGAGTCTGGTCCGAAGAAAATTGGAGCCTAAATTGGAGATTAGAAGTAGAAGACAAGGTCAGAACATGATCCCCTTTCAAAGTCTACATTCGACAAATATCCTCCCTTATACTGACTTCAGTTATGAGGATGGATAAGAATGTGGGAAACCCAGGTCCAAGGCCAACACACATAGGGCCCCCACTGTGCTTACATCAAAGAAAGGGCTTTCTTAAGCAACTTGTTAATAAACATTTTCCCCTCTTTTCTTTTTCTCTTATAGTTTATAAGCCAACCACAATAACTCTTAGCCTATCTATATACAACTTAGCCTATATTTTAATCTTAGCTTCACTAACTTTAATAATATGTATGTTAATCCTGTTTTCTACTAAAAACATCCTGTTATATTCTTGGTTATAAAATTTACTCAACTTCACTGTAAGAACGTTACGTGATTTGGTTGTAACTTGTTAATTAATAAACAAAATCATAATTATTGGCAAAAAAAACAACTCGTACAAAATAAGGTAGGTTTGTTAGTTTCTTAATCTGGGAAACTGGCGCCAAGAATGAATGGGATGGTTCTAAAAAATACTTCTGTAAAACTTGTTTCTGTACACTTTTGATGATTAAAGCACCTTATCACTAAGAATTAGAAACTGTAAACAATTCCTATTTTCTGATGTCATGTTATTGCTTGATCAATAAAAAAAACACCAAAGCAGACAGAGCAGAGATGCCTCCCTGGTGATCAGGAAAGAAACTTGTGGCTCTCTAGTCCCTCTCTCGTGCCAACACTGTCCATCCTTCAGAGACCCTTGGACCTGCTGGAGCTGGACTCTGGCAAAAATCATAATGGGCTACCACTTCACACCCCTTAGGTTAGGTATTCCAGAAGAAGAACAAGAAGAAGGAGGAGGAGGAGGCAGAGTAGGAGGAAGAGGCGGGGGAGGAGGAGGAGAAGGAAGGAGAAGGAGAAGGAGGAGGAGGAAAAAGAAGGAGAAGGAGAAAAGAAAAAGAAACAAATGTTGGCAAAGATGCTAAGAAACTGGCAAGAATGTTAAGTGGTGCAACTGTGTGGAAAACAGTTCGGCAGTTCCTCAAATAGTTACACAGAATTAAACAGTGATCTGGAATTACTACCCCTTTGCACCCCAAATAATTGAAAGCAGGTATTCAAACACACACTTGCATGCTCATGCACATAGCAGCACTGCTCCCAAGAGCCAAAAAGGGGAAACAACCCAAAATGTCCGTTGATTGGTGAATGGATAAATAAACTGTGTTATGCACATAAAATGGAATATATTTCAGTCATAAAAAGAAATGAAGTACTGATACATGGTACCTCATCGATGAACCTTCAAAATATTATGCTAAATGAAAGAAGCCAGATACAAAAGGTGGCCTATTGTAGGATTCCTTTTGTATGAAACATCCAGAATAGCTAATACCATTGAAACAGAAAGCACATTAGTGTTTGCCAGGTGTTGGGGGAAAGGGAAGAAGGAGGAATTGCTTAATGGCTACAGATTTCCTTTTGGAGTGGGGAAATGTCTTAGAACTCGGTGTGGTGATGGTTACACAACAGTGTGAATGTACTAATGCCACTGAGCTGTACACACAAATACAGTTAATGGACAATCTCATGTGGACTAGTACCTCAATTTCAAAAAATATTCTATTTTCCTCTGTATTTGTTTCCTATAGCTGCATAACAAATTACCACAAACTTAACAGTTTAATGTAACAAACTAATGTACTAAAAATGTAATATTACATTTTGTTTTTTAATTTTATTTATTACTCTTCTTTCAGGTACCACAACAATTTAGCTCATGGTGTAGATCAGAAGTCCAGGTGGGCTTGGGTTGTTCCGAAGTTTCACTTAGAGTTTCACAGAGAGAAATTAAATGTTGGACAGGATGGACTCTTACCTGGATGCTCCAAGGAAGAATCTACTTCCAAGCTCTTTTGGGGTGTTAGCAGAACTCAGTTACTTGTGATTGATGGACTGAAATCCCAATTCTTGCTGGTTGTCAATCAAGAGTCGGTCTCAACCGCTATGGGGAGCCTACATCCGTGGCATATACTCCCACCAGCAGTGGCACATCAAATCTTTCTCACTCTTCAAATGTCTCCGACTTTCTCTTCCATTACCAGCAGGAGAAAATTCTCTGCTTTTAAAGGGCTCTTGAGATTAGATTGGACCCACCTGGACAATCTCACGTTGCCTTAAAATGTATCACAGGTGCATTATCTTATCAGATTTATGGTTCTACCCCACACTGAAAGGAGTGGGGATTATTCAAGGGCAAGGACCATTGGGAGCCATTCTTAGAATTCTGCCTAGCGTGACCTCTTAGAGAAAATAAAAACATTTTCTACCCAAACCAGAACAATTATTAGTTACTGCTCAACATTGCAAAGAGGATTTGAGGTGCCTAAGTAATTCATGCCAAGGAAAATTTTCAGAACCAGTGATTTACAGATTAACACAGTTCCAGTCTCTAAGCCTCACGGAAGGGACAGAAAGCTGTTCTGAACAGGTAGACTTCTCTTTCTGAGGCCTCTCCTGCTTTTCTTTCTCTTTCCTTTTTCTCTTCTGCTACGCCCCTGCATGTACAAAGCAATGGCCACAAGGAACACTGGTGTTCTCTCTGGAGTCATGATGAGAGGTAAATACCATGGCTGGAGTTTAGGGGACTCGGTAACTGTGCTATAAAGAATTAGGCATTCTCACTTTTGGATCTCAAGAATCTGGTTATCTAGGAACCCTAAAGACTTTTGTTTTTGTGGCTTATTCCTGTTGTTGGTTTCCAGATCAGAAATTAAATCTGGAAAGTTTATTAAACACAAAAAGGTACAGGCACACATTCTCTAAGCTTTTGGTGTAATGATGTCATCATGTATCAGGTAGTCTTTGGAGTGGAAAAGGAAATAAAGTCTTAGCATTATTATGAAAGTAGTTTGACCTTCTGGAAAAGGTTCCAAGGACTCCTAGGGCTTTTTAGATCACACTTTGAGGCTCACTGACAGATATAAATACCACCAACTGCATTTCTTTAGATTAATCAACTCACATATTTTAATGCATTCACTTATGCAGCCTTAAAAACAAATCTTTCCCCCTGGGGTGCCTGGGTGGCTCAGTCAGCTGAGTGGTTGAGCGTCAGGCTATGGCTCAGGTCATGATCTCCCCATTTGTGGGTTCAAGCCCCGAATCAGTCTCTGTGCTGACAGCTAGCTCATGAGCCTGGACGCTGAACAAAAAACCCAAATCCTTCCCTTTCCTAGCAGGTCTTTCCATCCCCTAGACTGATTTTTGTGGCTGATGTACCGCGTTGCAAAAAGTGTTCTTTGCTGTCACAGGAGGAAGTTGAGCTCGATGTTAGTAACATGTATTATTAAAGTAAAATAGAGAGTTCAAAAAATGCGCTCTGTGAGCTTCTGGCAGGATCTGCTACTTTACAAACACTGCACAGGAAAAGAATGCTTTAAATGCTTCCAATGCTCAGCCTGCAGTGGAAATTATCGGGATAGAATCAGGCTGAGTCAGGCAGAAAGACGCTTAGAGGTGAGAGAACGCACTGGGTATTCTTGTCATGCTTTGCCCTTGAAAATTTATGCCAAGACTCTTTAATAGAGAGATCGGTATTTCTCTTTTTTTTTCTTTTTTCTTTGCTTTTTCTTTTTTCTTTTTTTTTTTTGAATTTAAGACAGGGAGCTTCCAGCAAGCTCATTTGTTTATTTGTTTGTTTTTTAATAATAGTTTATTGTCAAATTGGGAGATCGGTATTTCTTGATTGTTTTCATGGCTCAGGATTTCCCACTTGCCTTTTAAACACGGGCTATAGCTACAGATATGTTTGCCTTCTTTGTATCCAGCTTCCAAAGAGGAACGAGATACAGCTAAAGCCCTTTCATTAGACTCCATTACGGTCCTTCTATTAAGTGATTTGCTCCTTCATTGTCTAAATGTTTTACCCGCATTCTTCCGTTCAGTGTCTTGGTAAACGCCCCGAGTGCTTAGATCCCGGGCTTCTAGCAGATGAATGCAATTTAAAATACGAAAGCTCGGGCGGCAGGCTTTGGCATTCCCTTCTCCACCCCGCCGCAAGGTTAAATACTGGCCGAGTTGTGAGGACGAGTCTGAGTAAATGCGCGTCCCAGAGGGACTGTGACTAAGAACCGGAGAGAGTGAGTGTGTGGAAGAGCGTGTTCCCTTCGGTGGGGGTTAGGTTCACGGGGAGGAACCCCGAGCCGCCCGCGAGCCTGTGCCGATTACTGTCGGCCAGACTGCATCGCACTGGCTCCACACGCATGCTTTCCCACTTCGAGTCCTCCATGACTTTCTGCACCAGCCGTGTAGGTCGAGGGACGTCAGCGGACTCGCGCTCAGCCCGCGCCGATTCTCATCTTCTGGGCCAACAACCAATGGGTGGAGAGTCAAATTCCAGACTCCCGCGGTGATTGGCTGGGGCTGGGGGGGCGGTGGCGGCGAGGGGCGGGCTCCGGGGCGGGTCTCGCTCTGGGGCGGGTCTCGCTGTGGAGCTCGGGCGGTAACATGTGAAGCGTCTGCAGCAGGGGAAGAGTGGAGCGCTGCCCGCGGAGGCCGCGGCTCGCCCAGAGCGACCTGGCTCCGCCGCCAAGGACGAAGGGCGCCGCTGGAGGTTTCAGGTGCCCGCGCTGGGGCAGCGTTCGAGCATCACCGCGACGGGCGGAAGACGAGAGGGAGCAGCTAGGCGCCGGGCCGCGTCCCCGCCCTCCGCACCGCGCGAATGGCTGTGCCGGGCCCGGTGTCCCGACGGGCGGCGGCCACCGCGCTCCTGCGTACGGCCCGCGTTCCCCGCGAGTGCTGGTTCTTGCCCACCGCGCTGCTGTGCGCCTACGGCTTCTTCGCCAACCTCAGGCCGTCCGAGCCCTTCCTGACCCCCTACCTGCTGGGGCCGGACAAGAACCTGACCGAGACGGAGGTGAGCGCTGGGGCGGGCTGGGGGCCGGCGCCGCCATCCGCGTGCGCTCGGGAGGCGAGTCAAAAAAGGAGCGAGTGAGAACGGCGCTCGAGCCCCGGAGGGCTTCTGGGCAGGGATTTCTGCCCTTCCGCAGTTGGCAGGCGGCTGGGTGCTGGCGCTGCACTACTCGATGCAGTTTTCCTGGCGTCTGTTGAACTCGTGGGGCAGGTCTTGTGTAGGTGTGGGGAGCCCGAGCACGCGTGTGCTCCCGGCGGCGGGCTCCTATCGCGGCTCGGCTCTGCTCAGATTGGCCCAGCGGTTCCGACTGGGCGGAGAGAGGGGGCGCTGCGGAGTATTCGGATCAGAAAGTGCTAGCAACCAGTTGTACTTCGGACCAACGTTTCGTAAATGTTGACCGAAAGTGGGGAACCATGGGGTGCCTGGGTGGTTCAGTCGGTTAAACATCAGACTCTGGATTTCGGCTGAGATCATGATCTCGAGTTTGTGGGATCAGCCCCGTGTGGGGGCTCTGCTCTGACGACTGGAGCCTGCGTGGGATTCTCGATCTCTGCCCTTCCCCTCCTCACGTGGCGCGCGATGTCTCTCAAAATTATTAAATAAGCTTTAATTTTATTTATTTTTTACTGTTTTATTTATTTTTGAGAGAGAGAGAGAGACAGCTTGTGCAGGGAAGGGTCAGAGAGAGGGAGATACAGAATCTGAAGACAGGCTCCAGGCTCAGAGCTAGCGGTCAGCCCAGAGCCCAACGCGAGGCTCGAACCTACTAACCGTGAGATCATGACCTGAGCCGAAGCCGGACGCTCCACCGACTGAGCCACGCAGGCGCACCAATAAACTTTATTTTTAAAAAAGAAGAAAGTAGGGAACCAGGTGCTGAGTAACCCCTGCTTTCTGAAAGGATCTTCCGTCTCCCAGCTGCACCCTCCTCCTTCCCAAACCTTCTTTGTTTACCTTTGGCAGGATCTACGTGTTCAAATACGGGCAGGACAGCGAAAAAAATCCATCACCTTAATTTGTTTGGACTTTTAATTAGGTGAGGCTTTGGATGTGCTCGGATAAGGGCAGAGAAGCAAACGACTATCTATCACATTAATTTGTTTTGATTTTTATTTAGGTGAGACTTTGTCCAAGAACATGCTAACCCCCTCCCCGCCAAATCCTGGGATGAAACGAAATACTGAGATGGTATCACATAATTAGCATTTAATAATAGGTTTTTTTTGCATGGTGAATTGTTGGTTCACAGATGTTAGTTTTGCTTTTCAACCACAAGCGTGAAAGCTGAGGTCTGATGTTCTTTCTAGAGCCCTACAAAGCCTGAACGATGAGTGGGCTGTTTCTTTTTTCCTGTGCTTGCTTGTCCTTCCTTCCCTCCCTGCCCCAGTTGCTGTGAAATACTCCTTCCATTTAAACTTTACTCTTCTTCCTGTGGTTAGTAATCACCTCTTTTGAGCAGCAACTCACTGTCCCTGCATAACAGGTCAGAGCAGGATATAATTACTCACAGGCCAGTTTGTGATTGGCTTTGCCTGTCCGTTTTCAAGGACGCTTGAATTGAAAGTCGGTGTTGAATCCTGGATTGAGGGTTTCATTTGAACGTCTCGTGTTGTCTTACCTCCAGCACGTATCACCGGCTTTTACCCAACTTCACATCTTGTATTTCTCAGCCTTTTCGGACCACCCCACAAAGGACTGTGACAGCTATTCATTACCTATTTGAATGTTAACATCGTTAACATTTTAAGATCGTGAACAGAATCGTTTTACAAGGAGAAAATGACTGTAGTAAATATGAGAGAGAATGATTCTGGGAGACCCAGAACTACCACAGACTCTGAAGCAGAGATGATACTTCCTGAGCTGTGTGTAATGAAAGTTTCATGTGAACTGTGATGTGATCTACAGTGTGTTCACCTTGCTGGATAGGGGGCCACATGGGGAGAAACACGCTCTCTGTGTTGATATTTGAAAGCTGATCTGTTTTGTCATATGCCCTGGGCAGAGAGTTATGTCATGTGTCATCATGTGCACTGTCTGCTCAGCCTTCTGGGGTGAAAGAGTATGTTCACTGGCATGGAGTCAGGGGTGCTAGGCCCCCTAAATGTTTGCTGATTATGTAACAAACACCTAGCACATTCCTGTGACTGCACATTGGAGGAGGAGGGAGCAGAGTTTGGAGAGAAATCTGGTGGTCTAGGGAGTGCCATTTGTGAGTACCTTGACCTTGGCTGATTGTGTTGTTGTTGTTGGTACACAGTGTGTGGCTCTGTTCACCCTCTCCGGAACCCTGTGTTTTTGGAATATCTAATAACAAATAAGTAGACCACTAGTTCTCCTTCTTGACTTAATGCTTGCTTTCACCAGTGGGCAGCTAAATGAAAAATATTACATGACTTTTAGGCAAAGTGAATGTCAGGTCATGGTCAGCGATGTTCTGAAGTTTGTATTTACTTTCTAGAAAACGTTAGAAGGGCCATCTTCAATCATGTTAAATGGAGTGATGGTTAAGAATGTCGAAAAAAAAAAAAAAGGAAAAGAAGGACAGGATTTTCTCTCTCTTTGCATACTTGAAGGATTTTGTCTTAGATTCCAGGAAAAAATGTTAACCTGTTTTAGGTACTACTACTATGTAAGTTTTACATAGTAAAACAGGTTAAAAATGGACCGTGTTCTATTCGTTGAAAGTCTAATAAAATAGAGTGCCATGTCGCCAGCACTTTTTTATTCTTTTATCTTTTTTGTTTGTTTGTTTTGTTTTTGAGACAGAGGGAAACAGAGCATGAGTGGGGGAGGGGCAGAGAGAGAGGGAGACCCAGAATCTGAAACAGGCTCCACGCTCTGAACTGCCAGCACAGAACCTGACGCAGGGTTCGAACTCACAGACTGTGAGATCATGACCTGAGCCAAGGTCAGGCACTTAGCCAACTGAGCCACACAGGCGCCCCTCTTTCATCTTTTTTAGCATGTGATTTGACAGACATTCACCACCTTTCTTTGATTTTTTTTTTTAATATTCTACCCATTCTGTCTGCTATTCAGAGTCTGATGGAATTGGGCTTTTACCTCCTTAACAGCCGTAGCTCCTGCTACATCTTTCTTCCCCTTGTCTTCTTCCATGTGGCTATCCACATTAATCTTCTAGTCCAAAATCCAGTATATCCAGCCTCTCATCTACTAGCCTGTGCTCAAAGTTGTGATCTCTGCTTGGAATACGCTTCCCATACCTATCTGCTGATATCTTTGTGTTAGCTTCTACCTTTCTCCTCCTTTAAGGTCCATTTTTCCTATCTCTCTTATCAATGACATAGGAATATGTATCCTAATTAGATTCAGAACTCCTGAAGAACAGAAGCTTTATTTCATTTTATTTTTAATCCATACAGCTTGAAGTGTTGTGCAAATAAGAGCTTATTAGCTACTCGTTGAATTGAAACTTGGTTCTAAAATAAAGTCTAAATCGAATTAGAGCTTAAGATGAACATCTGTTTTCTCTCGACTTTCTGTATCTCAAAAAGAAAGCGCAGACAAGCTCTGATCCAAGGAAGGGGGCAGGCACCTTACGATAAAATCACTTCCCTTTGCTCACAGGACGGATTTTACCCGAGATAAGAAGGCACTGTCTAGGGTATGGACAAAAAGAGTCTGTAATGTGTACATTTTTGCATGTAGGGAATTTCCCTTCAAGATTAAAAGTATACATTCAAGAAACATTTTCTGGTGTCAGTTTGTCCTTGGCACCACTGAAAGAGAAGAGATCTTTGGGTGACCCAGTGGCTAAGCTGTGGAGATCATGTGATCTTTATGTCTTCGTGAATGCCCCATCAAAGCACCTTGATACAGGTTGAAAAAGATGCCACTGGCAATAGAAGGAACCCTGGATCGTAGTAGATGGTAGATCACAGTTTTCCAGTCAAAGAAATGAGGCCTTTTAGTATGTGAATGTAGAAGAGCAAGGTCCTGATCCTTCCTCTACCACTTACTCACTAGCTGTGCTAACTTTGGATAATTTACTTAACCTTTCAGGCAGGCCCCATTTCCTCAGCTGTAAAATAGAGATAATAAAAGCATTTTACCGCTTGCGGTGGTTGTTTGGATGAAATGAAGTCACGTCAGGTAAGGCAGTTAGCATAGCGTGTGGCACATGGGTGGACTTTTGCTATTAAAATGCCGATAACACTGTGAGAGGGACATTCATTCCACTCGGGTTCACCTCTCTCCCTAGAGATGAAATAGGTCTTTTATTTAGAATGAGTAAAAGAGAAACCATCTCTTCCCCCACCTTCCCACCCCACCCCACTTGCCTTTCATTTCGTTACTACTTGGCCTTAGGAGTTTGGCAGTGTTGCTTTTCCTCATCTTTATTATCTTAATCATGGTTTTTGTGTTAGGAGTGAATTCAGCTTATAAATATAAGCACTTTAAGTTGATAATTGAAAGGATGAGGGGCGCCTGTGTGGCTCAGTTGGTTCAGGTCACAATCCCAGGGTTGTGGGATTGAGCCTCGCTTTAGCCTCTGTGCTGAGCGTGGAGCTTGCTTAAGATACTCATTCTCTCTCTCTCTCAAAATAAAAAAGATAAGATTTATATAATGAAAACCTTGCAGTTAATCATTCGGGAAAACTGTTACTGAAAGGTATAGAACATGCCTAGGTACAGACAGTATTACTGGAGTCAAGTCCCGAAGGGCGTGATGGGAACAAGAGCATGGGGTATTGAAGGAAGTGGCATAGAGTAGTTTTAAAGGAAAGGCGTGATGGCTAATGGCTGTGATGTTGTGTTGGGGGAAAATGTGAAGGTGAGGAAACCTGTAGAGTCAGAGGGGCAGTTCCACACTTAGGAAGGTGTAGGAGACCAGCGGTGAAACCACAGGCAAAAGAGAGTGGGGAGTTGTTCATGGAAAAGCACCACGAGGTCTGTAGGGAAGCCTTCACTCTTTGCAGCTTTTATCCCAGTTACCCCGTCCCCTTCCGTTTTCTACTGAGGTGCCCCACGCTGTGGCTGTGTCAACCAAGTGCACTTTGTTCCTCAGTTGCTAAAATTACAAACGTTTGCATCACAGTCATTTCTACAGTTCACGATTATTCTTTTCATACACCTATTCAGGTGCAAGAAATTTCCTGATTGGGTAGATTGCTAAATGATTCCTACAAATACAAATTAGGCTAATATTCATGAAGGTGAAGCTGTTAGACAAATCACTTTTTTTCTTTTTTTTTTAATTCTAAAGAGAGAGACAGAACACAAAGGGGAGAGGGGCAGAGGGAGAGAGCGAGAGAGGATCTTAGGCAGGCTCCGTGCTCAGCACAGAGCCGGATGCAGGGCTCTGGGATCATGAGCTGAGCCAAAATCAAGAGCTGGACACTCAGCCCACTGAAAGGCTCAGGCGTGCCTCGACAAGTCACTTTTGTTATCTGGCCGGTCAGAAGCAGAAATAAAGTCTGGGATAAATTTCAGATCATGTTTTACTTTTACAGTTGTGCTCTGCGCTGGCAAAAGATTCTATAACAGTTTACTTTTTATTGTTCCTCTAAACCCTTGAAACAATTAGCCCATTTTACATTTGGGTGAACTGAAGCATACTCGAGAGTTAAAAAAAGAAAGTTACCTTTTTGGCCTTATATTGTCCAAGTCTGGGATTAGAGGGTACCAGGCTAAGTACTTGGCCATGGAGCAAAGACCGCCTTCAGAAAGCACTTAAAAATTGCGGCCACCGATCCAGACTTTGAAATGGTCATTTAAAAAACTGGCTTGCCTGTATCCCCACCAGGCCCTTGCTAGACCCTGGAGTAAGAGAGGGGAAAGTCTCCAACAGTGATTGATGTTGCAAGAGTGGAGATGACAGTTTTTCAGTTGATTTACTTACTCAGTTATGCCAAAGGGTCTGCTTTAGCTTCAGTCCTCAAGTCTTGAGGCCTCCAGTAAAGCAGAATGAGTGATTTACATGTATTCTCTCAGTCCTTGGTGCAAGGCTTACCCTTCTTTTACTGATAATGGAAACTAAGGCTAAAGGGAACTCAAACAAACAAAAAAAACCTTGCCAGCAAATGATGGGAGTGAAATTCCAGTGGGGTCTTTATGGTAGAGCACTTACTGTAAAGATATTTCTACTTTATACCAATTTTAAAAATACATTAAAAAGAAAACAAAGCTTCTATTTCTTTTTTCATATTTCAGACAAGCAAAAAGAAGGACATCAAATTTGCCTATAGTCCTGTCATCCACACATAATTCTTCTGTCCAGACTGTAGGACAGACATATCCTCTTGACCTGTACCTCCAAAGAAATAAAACTTAAAATCAGAGAAACCTAATCAAACATTAGGATCAAGGCTCCCTATTCTGTGGCTAGAAGTAAGAGTTGATGATGAGTCCGAAACATTTATCTGTGTCCAAAGCAGTTACTGAGCCAAGTATCCACACAACATGCTAACTGTAAGGCTGTGCAGGTCAATGTCAGGTCAACCCTTGAAGAATCTACCCAGTAAGGCAGTGGTCCTCAGCTCTGGCTCAGATAAAATCTCTTGGGAGGTTGTAAAGACTTGCCTTTGGCTGGACATCCACATTTTTCAAAGCTCCATGGGAGATGTACAACCACGGTTAGGAACCAGTGCTATGAGGTTACTGGGGAGACTGACACAGAACGAAGCAGGATCAAGGGAGCTCTCAATGTTGCAATACCGATATTATTTGCTCCAGCGAAGTCTTTCAGGATGAGGAAGGCTTTGAACTAGGCCTCGATGAATGGGAGGATTTTAAGAAAAAGATGATGGGTGGAGTTCCTGCGTGGCTCCCTCCATTAAGCATCCAACCCTTGGTTTCAGCTCAGGTCATGATCTCACAGTTCTCGAGTTTGAGCCCTGCTTCAGGCTCTGCACTGACAATGTGGAGCCTGCTTGGGATTCTCTCTCTCTGCCCGTCTCCTCCTTGCACTCATGTGTGCACACGTACATTCTCTCTCTCTCTCTCTCTCTCTCTCTCAAAAGAAATAAACTTATTTTTTTTAATGTTTATTTATTTATTTTTGAGAGAGACAGAGCGTCAGCAGGGGAAGGGCAGAGAGAGGGAGACACAGAATCCAAAGCAGGCTCCCGGCTCCGAGCTGTCAGCACAGAGCCAGACGCGGGGTTCGGACTCACGAACTGCGAGATCATGACCTGAGCCGAAGTCGGACGTTCAACTGACTGAACCACCCAGGTGCTCCAAGAAAAAGATGATGGTGTGAATATGGGGAATTATATTCCAAACAACTATCAGAATTGTTGAGATTTCTTCAGTTAATAAGGATATTTTAGAAGTATTGGTAGGCTGTTTTAGAAGAATACATTGTTACACATATGCCAGGTCCATTGATATCGCTCATGAACTTTCTCTTTCTGTCAGGTCTTCAATAAAATTTATCCAATATGGACTTACTCATACCTGGTGCTGCTGTTTCCCGTGTTCCTTGCCACAGACTACCTCCGGTACAAACCCGTTATTCTGCTCCAGGGACTCAGCCTGATTGTCACATGGTTCATGCTGCTCTATGCCCAGGGACTGCTGGCCATTCAGTTCTTGGAATTCTTCTACGGTATCGCTACAGCCACTGAAATTGCGTATTACTCTTACATCTACAGTGTGGTAGACCTGGACATGTACCAGAAGGTCACGAGTTACTGTCGCAGTGCCACCTTGGTGGGCTTTACCGTGGGCTCCATCCTTGGGCAAATCCTCATCTCCGTGGCAGGCTGGTCCCTGTTCAGCCTGAATGCCATCTCTCTTACCTGTGTTTCGGTGGCTTTTGCCGTGGCCTGGTTCCTGCCCATGCCCCAGAAGAGCCTCTTCTTTCACCACGTTCCTTCCACTTACCCGAGAACGAATGGCATCAAGGCACAGAATGGCAGCCTTGTAACCAACACCCCTGCCTCGAACCACCTTCCTGGCTGGGAGGACATGGAGTCAACAATCCCTCTAAATACGGAGGAGCCGGTGAGTGTGGCCTTAAACTTAAACATGTGGCTGCTGCTCTGGTTGCTAGAGCAGTGGTGACAAAACAGACAGGAAAACCTCTCTCACTAGACCATTCTGTCCTGGGGTGATTAACCTCCAAAGCCAGACCAGCATCACATCCTACTGCTTATGTTAGAGGGGTCTTAAAAAGTCACAGCAGGGGTCCCTGGGGGGCTCAGTCAGTTAGGTGTTGGACTTGGGCTCTGGTCATGATCTCATGGTTTGTGAGCTTGAACCCCGCATCAGGCTCTGTGCTGACAGCTCAGAGTCTGGAGCCTGCTTCTGATTCTATCTCCATCCATCTCTCTCTCTCTCTCTGTCTCTCTGTCTCTCTCTCTCTCTCTCTCTCTTTCTCTCATAAATAAACATTAAAAAAAAATTTTTTTTTAAAAAGAAGCCACAGTAGGAGCTGCCTCTTCTTGATCTTTCTATCCCAGGGACTGAGTATATGAAGAAAAGCACTCCGAAATTTTTGCTGAGTGAATAGATGAAATAATTCCAACAAATGATGAACATCTGCTTCCAGTTTCTGAATTGAAGCTCAAAGTATATAGGGTTAGGAAGTTATCTTCTCCTTCTGTGCTAGAAGCAATATCTGATATTCATTTTCTTTCTTTTTTTTAAGTTATTTATTTGGGGGGAGGAAGGACAGAGAGAGAGAGGGACACAGAATCCCAAGCAGGCTGTGTGCCATCAGCACAGAGCCTGGTGTGGGGTTTGAACTCAAAAACCGTAAGAGCATGACCTGAGCTGAAGTCAGATCCTTAACCTACCAAGCCACCCAGGCTCCCCTCCCCCCCATATTCATTTTCAAATGACGCTTCTCCAGAGTGGGGTAGTAATGCATCGCACAGAGAAGATAATCACAAGAGGAAAATCTAAGATGGTGATGCAGTACATATTAATTAAGTGTGACTATAAAATTGCCTCTTAGAAGAGAGAGGTATGGCATCAGAATAATCCATCTATCTGTTCTGGCTAGCCAGGAAGAGTGATTGCTCCCCCCTGCTACTCCCCCTTTTTTATAACTTCTTATCTTTCCAACAGGTTGTAAGCTGTGAGGGGCAAGGTTCATTCCAACCATACCGAATTAGTCTCAGCTTTTCTGGGACATGTTTGGAAATAAGCCTGTTAGCATTCTCACTTTGCAGTGGGGGATTCTGTCCATCCTAAAGCCAAGCTCCAGGAGCCTTATAGGCTGAAGGAGAGGAGAGAGCCTGCATGAGCAAAGTCTTTGCCTCCCCACCCGGGGTTCACTCAGATTGTTTCAGTGTGGCATCTAATTACCTCTCTTATGCCTACCCCCACTCCTCACTTTTGGTTACCAGTTGAAACTTAGGTTATCATCCCAAAGAGCTTGAGCCTAGGTGACACTCTCATGCAACTTTGGTTACTAGGTGGGGCACCTTGGTGGCTCGGTCGGTTAAGAATCTGACTTTAGCTCAGGTCATGATCTCATGGTTTGTGAGTTTGAGCCCCATGTCAGGCTCTGTGCTGACAGCTCAGAGCCTGGAGTCTGCTTCCAATTCTGTGTCTCCCTCTCTCTCTGCCCCTCCCCTGCTCGTTCATGTGCTTGCTCTCTCAAAAATAAATATTTTTTTAAAAATGAAGAAACTGTGATTTCTAGGGCACCTGTGGGCAGCATCAGTCAAAAGACCAGGGATTAAGTAGGAATGAAATGCCAGTTCACAGTTAGGTGATTTTGGCAACTCAGTAAAGGGAGAGAGAATCATCTGGAGTACAAAAAAGTATCATCATCTGATCTCATGTAGTAGAACAAAAGAATAAGGACCCTTTTTAAATTGTTTCAAATGTGTTAAATGGCTTTAGCTAAAATTACTATGTATATACAAAACATATAATACCTGTATACATATATATCTTAAATATTAACATTGGTCATAGTTCTAAAGATTTTTGTAGACCAGGAAGTTTAAAACCATTTTGAACAAGAGTAAGAAACCTAGTAAGAAACATATTTTACATAGGAATCAGTATCATTCATAGGTGTGTATATATTTTACGTATAACTGAAGCAGAGGTTTTACAACACTTGATTCTGGTACATTCCATTCGATTTATTTTTTCTCCTGCAGATCACTGCCCACTAGATTGATTTGATTACCTATTAATGAGCAGTAACCTACCACTTAAAAAAACCCTGCCCCAGACCAATTTGATATTTGTTGTTTATATGCAAAATGTCAGTACTTGACATGCTGAAGAATGATGACATTTTAGAGCCAGAAGTGATTCTAAGCACAGGACCATCAGAGCATCTCACAGTGACAAAGGACTTTAGATCTTATCAAGCCTCTCATTTTAGAGATAAGGATTGGGAACAGAAATTAGTGGCTTACGCAGAATTGCGCAGATATACTTTGTAACATAACTAAAGAGAATAGAGGAGATCTGTCTGGATCTGTACTTCGCTCCATGAAGGCTTTCCCTGGGCTGACAGCATGCTGGGAAGAAGCCTGTTGGCTACCACGTGGTAAATGTTAGACTCAGGTCACTTCCGTGATACCCTTGGCTCTGGTACTGACCGCATAACAGGCAGTCATGGCTATTTGGTAGGTCTTGGAGCCCAGACGGTGCTATTTCTTACAAGCCTGAAAGAAAGTCAGAAGATGGCTGTTGAGGATCATAGTGCCATTTTAAGTTGACAAAGCCCATAACTGAACCATAAGTCATAACTCTAGTAAATAGAGTAAAAACGGAGCAGGTGGATAGGTGGGTGGTTTGATTTTGAGCTTACGGAAAGGGAAAATGAAATAGGAGTGTGTCCGCAAGTTATCTTAACATATTTGCGAGTCCTTTTCAGAATGAGTCTATTGCGTGCTGACTTTGCAGCCTAGCCAGTGATTTTGTTTCCTAAATAGGAAACGGGTTCCTTTCTGTGCTTGGCTTATAGTTGGATTTGATTTATGTTAAATTGCTCATTCACTAGAAATGATGTAAATCAAGCCACTTCTTTAGCACAGGGCCTGACACATAATTAATACTTAATAAGTGACACCCATTAATATACCTGTACTTTATTGGTAGACAGCCCTCTGTTAGTAAGCATTCTTTGTGTACATGTGTGTTTGAGCTTCAAAAAACACTGACAGTAGCAACATTAGTGTTTCTACTTTGTACATAAGTAAGATAATTTCTTCGTAGCGCACTGTCATGGATTTTGGAGGAGAAGAAGTTGAAGCCTCAGCTCTTGGACTCACCAGCAGGGTAATCTTGGACACGTTTCTTAATTCTTTGAGTCTTAATTTCCTCATTTGTCTGTCTACCTCACAGGTTATATCAAGTATTAAATGACCCAATGATGTAATGACCAGGTCATCTCTGGTCTTAACCTTATACAAGATGTCACTAGAATCTGGTAGGGATTCCACACCACTAAATCTTTACCAAGGCCTTTTTTTTTTTTTTTTTTTTTTTTTGAGAGAGAGAGAGGGGAAGAGGGAGAGGGAAACAGAGGATCCGAAGGATCTATACTGATGTGGGACTGGAAATAACAAACCATGAGATCATGACCTAAGCCAAAGTTGGACGCTTAACCAACTGAGCCACCTGAGCTACAACCTCCCCACCATGGCTACTCTTAAATGTAGAATGTTAAACCACATGACCACTAAACTTCCCTTAGTCCTAGAATACTGAGTTTATTAACTGATTGATCTGAATGTACTTTTTTTCTTCTGATTGCCAAGCATGACACAAACACCTTTTCCTTTCCTGTCCAGTCCCCCATATAGTGAGGAACACATAATATAGGAGTCGTTTAATTGCATTGACTTAAATCTTCACAGTTTAGGCATTGAACCCCAATTACCTTCCCTCGCCCCCATATATTTTCCTATGGTATGTCGAAGAAATTCGAAAATTCTCACAATGGACTCTGAGACTTTATGCAATGTGACCCTTTGCTAACCTCTCTGACCTTAACTCACCCCTGTGCTCCACACATGGCACTGACCTGAAACACAGCACTGATTCCCTCTTTTGAACTTGAGTCTGGAAGTTCTCAAGCAGGACTGTCCTTCATTCTCATTTTCATGGTTGGTTCCTTTATGTCAACTCAGGTATCCGCTCAGACATGCCAGCCCATTCCCCACCCTGCTTATTCTCTTCATAGTATCATTCCTCCCGTCAGCTGTCTTGTCTATTTAATGCCTGTCCCCCTTACCAAAGGAGGGGACAGTGTAAGGAGGACAAGGACTTTTCTGCAGTATTCCCAGGATCTGGAACATTGCTAAACACACAGTATGGGCACACGTAGTATTTGTTAATTGCATGAATGAGTCATGATAGAGTACAGAGGAAATGAGCATTTATTGAGCACTTGCTGCATACCAAGCAGGCCTCATTTACTTTGTCAGCATCTGCTCAGCTCTCATTTATTTTAACCTGGGTACTGGAGACAGTGCTAAGAATCTTAGGTTTATGAGCCCGTTTAATTCTTAAGACCATGTTGTAGGTGTCACTGTCCCCGTTTTACAGTTGAGGGAACTGAAGCTTATGTCACATAACTTACCCAGAGGCACATAGAAAGCAGCACAGTCAGAATAAACCCAGATCAAGGTGCCTGGATGGCTCAGTCGGTTAAGTGTACAACTTCGGCTCAGGTTATGAACTCCTGGTTCATGGGTTCAAATCCTGTGGTTGGAATTCTCTCTCTTTCTCTCTACCCTGGCATGCTTGCTTGTGCTCACTCTCTCTCTCTCTCTTAATAAATAAAATAAATCAAATGAAATTAAATCAAATTTTGACTTCAAAAACCCACTATAATACAGACTCCTATATCTTGGTAGAGAAATAACTCCTCAAGTTTTGTTCTCATTTTTTTAAGATTGCATCAGAACCATTTTTTTGGTTTTGAGTGAAATCGGAAACCAGATGCCCATTTTGATAAGCAAGTGAGCTGAGCATAGGGATGGTGTGAGGAGGCCGAACTATGGAACGTTTGGTTCTCATTCTACTCAGATTATCCTAGCATTTTAGGGAGAAAATGGCCTTTATTTACTTAATTTCAAGAGTCACTGTATATATACAGTATATAGCTAATAGATATATCATCTTAATAGGAAAAATGAAAATTTCTACTGATTTTATAAAAAAGACTCATACTTCACTTTTTAATTAAAAGAGAAAACTACGTAAAAAAATTCAAAATCCTCTGGACTGTTGGCCCAAAGATTACCCTTCTTAATAGTTTAGGGACCCTCTTCCTAAATGTCTTTTTTCATATATACATATGTATGTGTTCATAGTAAATGAAATTATAATCTGCATGTAGTCTTGTAAATTCATGGGGATTTTTTGTTTATTTGTTTTTGGTTTTTTTTACTCAGTGTTCTGTAATACTTCCTTTCCAATGTCTTTTCATGTCAAAATTGCTCTTAGAATCCGAAGAAATGGAACTACAGTGGTCCAGGGACTGGCGGGAGGTGTGTGTTGGGGCAGCAGTCTCTCCAGGCTGGCCCTGAGCACAAAGCCACAGGTGTTGTTTAGAGACTTATTTCACATAATAGTCTGCCTTTCGACCCTTTCTTTTCCCTTTGTGGTCACCAACCATTCCCTCTGGATATCTCCAGTCAGACCCCTGCCAATGGATATGTCTGAGTTGGGATGGAGGGGAGAGTGTGTAGCCGTACATGGCTGCCTCCCCTCACTGTTACAGCCTAATACCCTTGAACTTCAGGCGTCCTCTCCCCTGAAAAATACAGGTGTCTAAGCCAACTCTTAGCAGGTTGTTAATGCCCTACTTTGAGGTTTCAGCACTAAGGCTCTGTGAACCTAGCAAGCCAAGGCAAGAATGACTATTCTTGTAGCAAAGTTAAGTTCACAATAGGCCACAGCAGGATGGAGAGTGTCCTAGAAACTTTTTCTTTCCTATTTTTTTTAACATTTATTTATTTTGAGAGACAGAGGGAGACCAAGTGTGAGCAGGTGAGCAAGAGAGAGAGAGGCAGACACAGAATCTGAAGCAGGCTCCAGGCTCTGAGCTGTCAGCACAGAGCCCAAGGCCGGGCTTGGACCCCGGGACTGTGAGATCATGACCTGAGCCGAAGTTGGATGCCTAACCAACTGAGCCACTTGGGCGGCCCGTCCTAGAAGCTTTTGATGTTTGGTGAGAACTTTACAATTGCTAAATTGCAAACATACCACAACGGCATCTTCTGACGTGCTTTTGTTATTTCCTTTGCCTAGAATGTGTATTTATTTCTCTAGTCACATCTTCTCTGTCTCCCAAAGTCTATCTCAAACACCAGTTCTTCGTTGATACAGATTTTATTTTGTTTTGTTTCTTGAAACCAGATGTATGTTGTCCTCATCGGTTAAGGCTCACTCCACACGTTTTCACTATGTTTTGGATAATGGAATATCAACAGCAGAGGAAATAATGATTGTCTGTTTTTCATCATGAAAATACGTTTGCTGTTTGTAGCTAGAGAGTTAGTATCGGGGCTGTGTCCTTCAAAAGCTCTTAATAAAAGAAGCAAATGCACTTGAAAATTTCCACCCTAGCCATTGTTTTAGCTACAGACACGTCTCCCTCTGCACAACAGGGCTGAGAAAACGATGATATTTGACTTGGCCTGGCAAACACCTAACTATACCTACTAAAAGGTTCTATTTGCATCTAGAGGTTCTCTTGCCACGCATGACATGAGGCCTCCAACCAACAAGGACAGGTTGAACTGTGTTGCTGCCACTGATGTCTTTATTGATCTGTTACATGGCTCCTGTCACACATCCTGGCGCCTCCATGCTACTTCATGATGAGCTCCCCTTTGCTCCATTTGGGTTCTCTCCCTTTGCCTTTCCATGTTAGCCACAAAAGTGTAAGTTCCTGTTGCTTAGGAATTAGGGCAAACTTGCATAAATTAGACCTTAGCTACAGCTGGAGTCCGAGACTTCTCCCAGGGTGTCTGGGGTTTCATGTTGGCTTCGTGGCATGGCCTTGGGATGGCACATAGCTCGGTAATGTCTCGATTCACTCAGTGATAAACCCAGTAGCTTCATTACTCCATTATGATGGTAATACTTCCCACTGTACATGGATTGGGTAATATAAAATATAAAAAGTATGGGAAAGAAAATTGAAATCACTAATAACCTTACTACCCATCTAGGCAGAGAACTGCTAATAATTGAATCTATTTTTTTTCTAAGATTTCTATCTTAACCATTGCTCTACAGTGAGTCAGTCCGTTTTAAGGCTAGGAAGTTCTCATTGACAAAGTCTAACTGACCAGTGGTTTAATAGGGTTACTGACTGTTGCTTATTCTGAGTGTTGCTTGCCCTTGTGTATGGGGAGATGGGGTGGCATCTCGCTTTGGCTGAAATATGCAGTCTCTCACCATCTTCCTGGCTTCACTCTGTAAACAGTGCATCTTTGCTGGGTTGATGACCTACAGCTATGCTAATGTTTGTAGAGCACTAAAAGAAAAAGTCGTATTATATTTATACATATGTACATATATACCTCAGAGATTTTGCATATCCAGTTCCAGACCACCATAATAAATATTGCAATAAAGCAAGCCAAATGAATGTTTTGATTTCCCAGTGCACCTGCAAGTTATGTTTACATTATACTGTAGTCTGCTAAGTGTTTAGTAGCATTATGTCAAAAAAAAAAACAATGCATGTACTTTAAAAAGTCTTTATTGCTAAAAAATGCTAACCACCATCTGGGCTTTTAGCACATTGCGATCTGTTTGCTGGCTGCAGCCTCTCCGCCGGCACCCGCCGCCCCACCTTGCACTTGTGTGTTGTGGAGATGGCTTCTTTCCTTGAACCGAACGAACCAGCCTCTGCTGGCTTCACACTTTTCTTCTGCGGCCTCTTCACCTCCCTGAGCCTTCGCAGAATTGAAGAGATCACGAGGGCCTTGCTCCGGATTAGGCTGTGGTGTAAGGCAACATTGTGGCTGTTTGATCTTCTGTCCAAGGCCACTGAGACTTTTCTCCATGTCAGCGATGAGGCCATTTCACTTTCTTCTCAATTGCGTGCTTAGTGGAGTAGCACTTTTGATCTCCTTCAAGAATTTTCCACTTGCATTCACAAATTGGCTACCTATTTGGCACAAGAGGCCTAGCTTTCAGGCTGCCTTCCTCACTGAGCTTAACCATTTCTAGCTTTTGATTTAAAGTGACAGACGTACACCTTTTCCTTTCACTTGAACACTTCGAGATCCTTGTAGGCTTATTCCTTGGCCTCATCTCAATATTGTGGTGTCTCAGGAAAGAGGGAAATCGAGGGGGACTAGCTGGTCAGTGGGGCAGTCAGAACACATACGACATGTACTGGTTAAGTTGGCTGTCTTATGTGGGAATGCTTCATCGCTCCCCAGAGCGACAATAGTAACGTCACAGGCCACCATAAAACATGTAATAATAACGAGAAAGTTGGGAATAGCGGGAGAATTCCCAAAATGTGACACAGAAACATGAAGTGACAGATACTGGAGGAAACCTGGCTCTGGCCAACTTGTTCCACACAGGGTGGCCCCAAACCTTCAATTTCTTAACACCACGTGTTTGCAAAGTGTAGTGCAGTGAAGCACAATAAAATGAGGCAGGCCTCTAGATACGCCATTTATATGCATGCAAATAAATAAGCAGTTGCTTTTCACAAAGAAAAAGACAAGTGCCCGTGAGGTAGAAAATTGGGTCTATCCAGTCACTTTCGGTCGTTGCCTTCATAGTGTTTGCGCTTCCCTCCCCGTTCTCTGTGAAGGAACCCGCGCCAGACCGGCTCCTCGTACTGAGGGCCCTGTGGGACGACTTCCTGAGGTGCTACTCCTCGCGGCCGCTGCTCTGCTGGTCGGTGTGGTGGGCCCTCTCCACCTGCGGCTATTTCCAGATCATCAACTATGCACAGGGCCTGTGGGAGAAGGTGATGATGGCCTCTCCCAAGGCTGCCATCTACAACGGCGGCGTGGAGGCGGTGTCCACCCTCCTGGGTAAGCGGGGCGGGGTGGCACATCCCTCCGGAGGTTAAGTCCGCCGTGATCAGATTTTCTACCCCCTTGGAAATTGGAGGTGACCCCCCCCCAAGGAATGCTTTCTTTATTTTGACTTTATAATTTAGGAAGAAGTGTAGCAGTGCTCCAGTTGTGGATGACCATCATTAACAGACTGGAGTTCCTTAGACCCTGCAGAGAAGCCTGGCGTAACGGCTTTCAACATAGTCTTCCCGTTCAGGTTTCCGTCATCTCAGAATTTATTGGGTGCTTCTGTCACTTGATGTGAAACTTTGAGTGGCATCATACAAGTCTGTGACAAGAACTGATATGCGTTGAGTGGTAATATGTATCAAATGCTTGTCCTAAGGACGTTATGTATATTCACTCAGTGCTCACAAAATTCCCGAGACAGTTACAGTTAGTATCCCCATGTTACATTTCAGGAAACCCAGACAGACAGGTCCATAACTTGCCCAAGATGGTACAGATGGTAGTCAGGTCAAGGTTTGAACGCAGAGCCTGTGTCCTCAACCATTACATTCTGTCGTCTATTTTTTTTTTAATGTTTGCTTATTTATTTTGAGAGAGAGAAGGCAAGAGACAATCCCAAGCGGGCTCTGCAGTGTCTGCGCAGAGCCCCATGCGGCGCTTGAACTCATGAGCTGTGAGATCACAACCTGAGCTGAAATCAAGAGTTGGGTGCTTAACCGACTGAGCCACCCAGGTGTCCCCCTCATAAGGTTTTTAGAAGGCATTCCATGCTTTTTGTAAACATGTTTAACTGCATCTGGCACTTAGAAGGCAGTCTGCACATTTTAGCAGTCATTGCCAGCATCATTGCTTTACCAAAGAGCGGAGATGCCCTGTTGCCATGTTCTGCACTGCTGCTCAGGCAGGAGGAGAGATGATGCCTCTGGTGTGTGGTCAGGCTGAAAGCAGCGGCTCTCTTTGACTCCGCCTCTGCATCAGCCTCAGCACCCTTTTCTTAGCAGTGCCCCTGGGTCTGTGTCCTCCTGTCACCTTGCCACCTGCTCTCATTCAGCCTCTCATTGTCTCTCTGTGGCTCCATATTCTTTATCCTGTCAAGTTCAAAATTCTCTGCCTGCCTTTCAAGGCCCTCTGTAATCCTGAGCTACCCTATTTGTAAGTTACAGGATTTTAAAATGTAATAACCCAAGCTGAATGTTTAGTTTATAGAAATAGCATTTGTGGAGCAAAATAACTAGGTTAACTTTTCTCTCTCTTGTGCCTCGCAGGCGCTGTTGCTGTGTTTGTCGTCGGTTACATAAAGATATCCTGGTCAACCTGGGGGGAGCTGATGCTGTCTCTGTTTTCTCTGCTGATCGCTGCCGCAGTGTACGTCATGGATACCGTGCCGAACATCTGGGTGTGCTACGCGTCCTACGTTGTCTTCAGAATCATCTACATGTTGCTCATCACTATAGCAACGTATGTGTTTCGATTCAAAGAAGCATTAGGAAAAGTTGTGACAGGATAAACCTTTTTGTTTTTTTCACAAACAAATGCAAACCGTATGTTCCTCTCCTGAGCAAGTGTTGAGGCAAGGCTCATTTATTTCCTTGGTCCCATATTCCCGCTCTGTTCAGATGCTCGCATGAGATTTACAGCATTTAGCCACAAACACAATGCTTTTCACTGGGTTGAGGGGGGAAACAAGTGACGGGAGAAAGAAGGGGCTGCTCTTCACAACTGAAGGAAAAGCCATAATGACCTGGGAATGGATTCCTGTCGGTTCATTCTTGTGTGGGTTTCTTTCTTTTTCAGTTTTCAGATTGCTTCTAACCTCAGCATGGAGCGCTACGCCTTAGTGTTTGGTGTGAACACCTTCATCGCGCTGGGCCTGCAGTCTCTGCTCACTCTCATCGTGGTGGACAGCAGCGGCCTTGGCTTAGACATCACCACTCAGGTAAGACTTCTATTTCGACACACAAGACATGTTATAGTCATCACGGCAGACGGTCAGAGTGACGAACTGAAGCATGCTTTATGAAAGCCAATTCAAACAGTACAGACAGATGTAAAACATAGAATCAAAAAGTACACACAAGCCAACTTCTAAGTACTCTTATGTCCTCCTTCCGTCAACCGCCATCGCTAGTTCTCTTCTCCTTGGAGGATGGTGGGACCCTCAGCTTTTTGACGAGGACCTAGAACATTTCTGAGTGTCACTCAAGAGCCTGGCAGAGCCGAGAAGTAATGTCTTCCCTCCAGGCCGAGCTTTTCAGCTTCCTCATCCATTGTTTCCCTCTGTCTTACTTATTTATTTATTTTTAATGTTTTTTATTTATTTTTGAGAGATATAGAGAGACAGTGTGAGCAGGGGAGGGTCAGAGAGAGGGAGACACAGAATGTGAAGCAGGCACCAGGCTCTGAGCTGTTAGCACAGAGCCCGACGCAGGGCTTGAACCCACAAACCATGAGATCATGACCTGAGCCGAAGCCGGACGCTTAACTGACTGAGCCGCCCAGGCGCCCCGTTTCCCTCCGTTTTAAATTCTGTCCGTGGAATACTGGATCCCGTGTTTGAGATCTCACCCTTCTGCAGGCTCCTTCCTTCTTGATTTCAAATGCCACTCGCCCAGATAGCAAGATAATGACTTGCCGTTGATGAACAGCATTAAGATTCTTAACATATGACCCACCGAGAAAACACCTGCACGAACACCCAAAGCCAGTGGGGATATTTTTATTCCTTCAGCAACCGTGTTCATACATGCCTCGTGCATTGTTAGTAGGTAGGGCTTGCTCTGTACTTTGGCAGAATGGGCAACTGAATCAAAAAGTGCCTACCCCAGCCCAAATGATTCCCTCTCCATTATTCCCTCCACACTTAGATTCTTATAATACAAAGACCCAGCACGTTAGCAGTAAGTAATGAACTTGGCACTGAAGAGATCTAAAAGAGAAGTCACATTCACAGTTTGTAATGTGCACTGAGTGCTTCCTGTGTGCCAGGGACTCTATATAGAAATTTGCAGGGTTGCAGTCAGGATTGGACATCAACAGAATGAGTCCCAGAGAGGTTAAGTAATGTTAAATGTTGTTTAAGGTCACGTGCAGTCCTTCATCATCATCGGCTCAGCTCTCATTTATTTTAACCTGGGTACTGGGACAGTGCTAAGAATCTTGGGTTTATGAGCCTGTTTAATTCTTAAGACTGTTGTAGGTGTCACTGTCCCCGTTTTATAGTTGAGGGAACTGAAGCTTATGTCAGATAACTTACCCAGAGGCACATAGAAAGCAGCACAGTCAGAATAAACCCAGATCAAGGTACCTGGGTGGCTCAGTCGGTTAAGCATCCCGACTTCAGCTCAGGTTGTGAACTCATGGCTCGCACACCTCTCCCTGGATTACGGTGCCTCAGAAAGGTGGATGGGGAGTGGGGGGTGTCACGGAGCCAGGAGCACATTGCTTTCTCCTCCCCAATCACTACCAGCAGTGAAAACCTGCTCAAGGGTTAGGCACTCAGATTTGGAATGGAGGGTAGGAGAGAAACTAAGGGCTTGTCATTCTGCTATAGAAACGGTGAGTTTAAAAATATGGAATTACAGAATTTTGTAGCTGTGCTGAAACTCGGCCATGATTAATTGACAGGCTTCCTATAGGAAAATGTATCCAAATTTTAAAGACCCTGGCTCAGAGTGACACTCTTACTGCACACACAAGCCAACTTCTAAGTACTTCATGAGTTATTTTAAGAAGGTGATGATGAAGATGTTGATAAATTTTATAGTCTTAAAATATTGGCCTAGAGAAGATTTTTACAAAGTTATCCAAAGGTGGGATATAGCAGACTCTCTACTGCCCTCCTCTGGGGAGGAAGAGAAGTTCTTTATCTTCAGCATTTGGCCTGCTGGTCACACTTAAAACTATCAGCTTGAGGGAAGAGACTGTGATTTCATTTTAACAGGAGCAATAGAAATAAAAATGGTAGTATTAACAGCTTTGGCATTGTGCGAATAGACACACGTATGATCTCATGTCTTCCCATCGACCCAGTGAGATGGTGGCTATTGTGAATTCCGTTTTGTATATGAAACCTGGGCTCAGAGACCAAGTATTTCAGTCAGGGTCACCCGGCTCGTCAGGGATGGAGTCCGGATTTGCGCCGAGGCGGTCCGGCTTCAGTACCACCGTGCTGTGCTTCCCCTTTCACTCTCCATGCCGGGCACATCATGTAAGCCCACAGTGTTTTCCGAAGGCTGAGAGAGACACTGAATATGCCTTTAATGATAGGAGGTGTCCACATATAGCCAATAAAACGTCTCCTCTTCTAATCAATAATTCTAAATTACTTCTTTCCCTGTCCCTTTTAGTTCCTGATCTATGCCGGTTATTTTGCACTCATCGCTGTGGTTTTCCTGGCCAATGGTTCCATTAGTATTATGAAGAAATACCGAAAGCAAGAAGATGCAGAATCAAGTTCTCAAGTAACCACTTCGTAATAACCCTGCTGCTGAGCTGCTTCTGATAAAACTCTCTGCACAGCAACTGTGCCTGGATATATTTAAGTTTGTAGAATGCAGATGTGTGTGTATGAATGTGCTTTTTAAGGCTACAAAGCAGCCAGTTGACTCTACCTTGTGCTCCTGGAGTAACCATACTGTTTAGGGTAGCCAGAGGTGATGTTTATCTCGTGGATTATTTATGAAAGCTAATTTAAGGATCACTTTCTTCCGATACAAAAGCGAACTTGATTTTGAAAACAGGGTAGTCAAGAGCACTCAGGCAACACGTGGCATTTATACTTTATCGGAAGGGAGTCTCGTGCCTCCAAGGTTATGTCGCTTCTCATGGCAGGAGGGGGGGGCGGGCAGGGCTCCACGGACTGCAGGATACTATGTTCCAGCAGCTCCTGGGTCTGTTCAGCTTCCTTCGTCTCTCTGTGTTATTCGTGTGCATTTGTGTTTCTACGGATGAAAGTTGTTTTTATCACTGCCAGTATTTGCTCTGGTTTGGTTTTCTGCACTACAGGGAATGTAGGTCATTTCCAATTTTAAGTTATTTTTAAAACACTCGTGTGAACATTCTCTGTTTCCATCTTGACAATTTTGTATTTGTGTGGATTGTCTTTGGAAGTCCACTTTTGCGTTATTCATATGCTTCCCAGAGAAGCTCATGTATTTAGAAAATAAGGCAAGTTTTGAGGCCTGTTAATCGAAACGAAGAGACCTAATCAGCAAACTTAAGTTACGTTTGCCTGTCTTTTAGTTTTCAGTATGAAGGAGGATTAATTATATGAGGAGAAGGTAATGTATGCGCCAAGGATACAACTACCCCAGCCGGGTCCCTTTTCTTTCCAAAGTAAAATGAAGTCTTTTTTTGATATCTTCATTCCTGTTTATAATTCTTATATTATTTGTCCTTATCCAAGATCACGATGTCATTAGGAGTTAGATTTGTTGAATTGTTATAAGGCCTTTTCAAAAACTGAGACTCTTTTTAATTATTTCAGTGGGACAGGGACTAGGGTAGACTTGATACCTGCATTTTGTACATTAAATCTGCCTTTGTTTCTAAGGGTGGATTATCTTGGAATATCTGCTTAAAATAATAACTGTTAGTGATCCCATTTCCAGGGTACTTGGAAAAATGTGGTGTATACACTTAATTCTGCAATTAGTCTCCTGAGTGGTTGCTAGTGTATATGTTATGTGAGTCACGAAAACTTTTTTAAAGCCAACTTTGTTGCCTTATCTTGAGAAAAATCTAGGCTAATTTATTTAGAATAACACAGGTAAACCATGCGAATACTAGTTTCAAGATTCCAAAATTGACATATTCATTTAGTGTCAGTAGGAATTCTAGAAGTAAATGAAGATAAGTATAGGTACTTTTCCATTCACCTTCCCTTCTGATCAAGGGAAAGAAAAGAACACTAAGGGAAGGGGAAATTATGTCATGAAAATACAGCCTCTGATTTTGTATTTTATCTTTGGTTTTGCTACACAGAGAATTGTTTACTCAGAAACAAGTAGAAAAGTGATGTTCAAGGGATTTTATATAATGTTTTTTAATAAAACAGGCTGTGGTACAATCAAATTGTTCATGTTACCAAAGCAATATCTCCCTAGAATTTAATTCAAAGTGTGCGGTCCACAACTGGAGCCTTTACTTGCTGAAGACAATAATAGGTTCCTGTCCTGGTATGTGGCCATATTTCTAGAATGCTGAGCCAATATGCAGGTTGTGCTGTGTGCAATTTTACAAAGACGTGAAGAAAATCTATTGTAGATTTTATCCAATTCTGGATAGATTATAAAATTATTTTTATTAAATAAATCTTTTACATCATATTTTCTCTTTTTAATCAAATTATTTTAAATGTATTTTTTGCTTCAGTAGGAGCTTTGGATGACATACTTAAAGGTTTCAATTACAAGCCTTCCCTCACCTGGCCTTCGTACTTAACCTTGTTACCCTGTTAATTCTTCCCAGTGCTTCGTGATCCTTACCTTTGACTCCTCCCCCTTATTTCTGTGGTTTTCCCTGTTATTTCTAGCACCACACTGCTCTGTTTATTCTTCTTGGTCTTCATCTTGGTACCTTTCATCACTCTTTTTAAAGCAGCCTTCGTTTTAGAAACCAAATCTCTCTTTTTAAAGCAGCCTTCCTTTTAGAAACCAAAAAGTCTCACATTCCCTTCAAGTTAACTGAATTTTTAAAATAAAGGATATTCAGTCAAATCAAGGGCTGAAGTTACCATGGTGTTTTGAAACTTCATCGCCTCTTTGTTCCAGCCCAAAACATTCTACCTCCAAGAAAGCCTCACCTTGCCATCAGTTAAGAATCACTTGTTCAGGGGCACCTGGGTGGCTCAGTCTGTTAAGTTCAGGTCATGATCTCACAGCTGGTGGGTTTGAGCCCGCATCAGGCTCTGTGCTGGCAGCTAGCTCAGAGCCTGGAGCCTGCTATGGATTCTGTATCTCCCTCTCTCTCTGCCCCTCCCTGCTCACACTGTCTCTCTCTGTCTCTCAAAGATAAAATAAACAGACAAAAAAGAATCACTTGTTCAGGGGCGCCTGGGTGGCTCAGTTGGTTAAGTGTCCGGCTTCTGCTCAGATCAGGATCTCACAGCAGCTGGGTTTGAGCCCTGCGTCAGGCTCTGTGCTGACAGCTAGCTCAGAGCCTGGAGCCTGCTTCAGATTCTGTGTTTCCCTCTCTCTCTCTCCCCCTCTGGCCCTCCTCTGCTCATGCTCTTTCTGTCTCTCAAAAAAAATTTTTTTAATATTTAAAAATTAAAAAAAAAGAATCACTTATTCAATATATCCCAGAAACCAAATCCCTCATTTTTCACAGAATCCAAAGGAGTATTTTCCCTTTAATATCCACCCCAAAACCTGCTGCATTAAAGCATTTCACTGATTATCAACCAGAGATTCATAAATTTTCATGCCAAAAATTTTTTAAAAGATATTTTAAAGATAGTTTTCTGTTCCTATAGTTCTATCTATCCCCTGTAATGCCTTTTGGACTGTAAGCCTTCTGAGCAAGGACCATGCCTTATTTTTGTCTTTTTTTTTGTTGTTGTAAAACACATCCTAGTGCCATACGAATATTCAACTACATAAATAATATGTAACTGACTTAATACCACCAGTATAATAGCTAAGTGCCATTACTTTCTTTAAAGCACATCAAGTGTGCTTAACATGTTTAGATTAAAATGCTTATCAATGACTTCCATTCCACTAGACAGTTTCTTCAAGGCATTGTGCTCAACATGATAGAGATTGGATACCTACTTGTTTTACTTACTATGGTGTCCTCCTTGTCATTAATTCCTTACACTTGAGTAACATGCTTTAGTTTGGAAAAGGCATTTGTGAACATCCTCTCCTCTGATTCTGGACAAGGATCTTGTAGAGGTATCACTTTTTCATCAGGAATGCTGATCTGGTAGAAGGGAGTTCAAAATGCTAGGTTTGCCACTCACAGTTGTGCTACATTAAGGAAGTCACTCTATTGAGCTTCGGTTTCCTCATGGGTAAGTGGGGATGACTTGTGAAGACACGAAAGAGCATATATGAAGACACCTAGCACATTGGAGACAGTAGGGGACTGAGGCATCCATTCCTTCAGCCCTTAATAGAATAATAATTAAAATAATAATATGTCGTGTCCCGCCCCAGCCAGCAGGGCGGAAAATTCTTGTGGGTTCTTGATCCTGAGGGAGGGAGAGAAAGGGCAGGAAAGGGCGCACAGAGAGTGAAGACAGCACAGCGATTTCTGATCAAGCCTCTCTTTTTATTTAGAAAATAATACTCTTATATAGGGTTTGGGGCCAGGAACTGACCCAGGTTGGTTGCCAGGTAACAGAATCAAATGAATATCAAAAGAAGCGCCCAGACTTGCCTCTGCAATGCTGGGGAGGGGAAGCTAGCGCTGAATAATCCAAAATGCGGTTTTTTATCTTTTGTTCACCTTGGCTTTTTTCGTCTGGCTCAGTAGGACAGTCTCCAAAATCTGGACCAGGAAATGCACTCTCCTAGCCTCCAGATGTAAATCTTGTTTTTTGGTTGCTCCCTGGAGAGCGATATCTCCTTGCTGAGGCAGCCAAAACTCAGTGGCTCCCAACAATAATAATTGTAAATAGCACAATTAGCTTGTAGCTGTGAATCTCAAAATTGCACTTTTCAAGGGAAACTTTAATGTTTCAGTCAAAATGAAAACTATCACAGGCTTTCAAACACCTCCTCCCCTTTTATATTCTGGAAAGCTCTTCTGGGGATACAACAGATGAAAAAGTCATGATTCCTGCTCTCAAGGAATTTAAAAATGGGTGATAAGTAAAAAGGGTAACATCGATGTCCCATTGTATTACAAAACAGCGGCAGATACCATTAACCATTTTCCATTAAGAAGTAGAAAGGCTTGTCTCCAAGAGAACAAGGACATGGGAAAAATCCTAAGTGGCTTCCTGAAGGAAATGGCATTTAAGTTTGCTATGCGGGATGAGTAGGATTTTTTAACAGAAATTTGGAAAGGAGAACTGTGTAGTGGAGAAAGAGGCATAACTAGTTAAGATGGCCTAAATTTGTGGGGGTATATTTAAGGCCAGTAGGTGCAGGGTATAATCAGCAAGGACTGGAGAGAGGTTATGACAAAGTTGGACAGACAGTTGGGGGTCATTTTCTAATGTTTTTAAATTGGAGATTGGGGTAACTATTAAGCTTATATTCAAGAAATTTAATCTAGCAGCAGAGTATAGGATGAATTTTGTGGGAAGATAACCACCTAAAATTTCTAGTCGAAAGGTCATTTCAATTGGCTAGGTGTAGGTGAGAAGGCCTTTTTGACTTTTGACAGTGAAAAAAACAGGACTGACTCTTGAGGTTACTGAATTAACATTATAGAATGTGTGTTCATGTTTCCAAGATTGCTTAAAAAGTGTAAATAAGCACACAAGTTCAACCATCTGTAAAGTGGAAAAGCCGGTTTGGGATTCTGAATCCCATCCTACATTGCAAATTAATGGTCACTTCTGTCCCCGCCCCTTACCCCCTCCACCGCATCCCTATCAAGTCTGCAGGGGTGAGACCACAGTGGCAAGAGGTGCGGGAGGGAGCAGACCCAGCTCAGACAGTGGAGCTCCAGGGAGGAAGAATGCCAGGAAGGGCACCAGGAGTTGCAGGATGATTGCACTTGAGGGGCTGAGGAGTGAGGAGCCCTGGGTACAAGCTGTGGGTGCAGGGGTAAGGCAAAGCTGTTAAAAACTACAAGAAGCCCGATCACCTGGCGTAGCTATAGGAAAGCGGCTCTAGACCCGAAGCTGGCCCGAGGGCCTGTGGTGGGCGGGGCGTGCCACCTCCCCCGCCCCCCCCTCGGCTCCTCCCCACTTCCTATACAGCGCCTGCGGCTGGCCCGGCAGCCGGCCTGGGTGCGCGACGGCTCGTGTGCCTGGCCGCTGGTTGTTGCCACTCCAGCACAGCCGGAGCGGAGCCCGATGGGGCTTTGGGAGACAGGCTGCGCGGTGCAGTCGCCCTTTGTTTGAAAACGCTGCCCCAAAACCACATCCACCCGGGCGGAGGGACCCCTTGGGGAATGTCTTGTGCTGTGAAAGGCGTCCACGGCAGTCCAGGGCGTTGAAAATGTCTTCGGTAATGTGTATGGACTGCCAAAAATCACTCTGAAATCGTTTCTCATTACCAAATTGCTGTCTTTTAAAGTAAGGGGCGATAGTGGGGCGCCTGGGTAGCTCAGTCCGTTAAGCGTCCAGCTTGGGCTCAGGGCGTGACCTCACGTTCGTGGGTTCGAGCCCCGCGTCGGGCTCCGTGCTGACAGCTAGCTCAGAGCCTGAAGCCTATCTTCAGATTCTGTGTCTCCCTCTCTTTCTGACCCTCCCTTGCTCACACTGTCTGTCTCTCTCTCTCTCAAAAATAAAAATAGAACATCAAAAAAAGAATTGAAAGGGGCGATAGCTTTTTCCAGAGGAAAAATCTTACCCTCCAAAAGAATCACAGGTAAGGAAAGGCAAACTCCTGCCCCCCCATGCTAAAATGTTAAAAACTATGTAATACTTAAATAGTTAAAACCCCTGAGCATATTCATCTGTTTGCTATAGTTCCAGTTTCTTTTACTCAGCCCCTCACCCCACCCCTCACCTTTTTAAAGTAGCAAACTGCTTGACGACCATCATTCCCTGCAGGATGCCCAAAATCCTAGAGGACCTACCTGCAGTGTTCTGGGAGTGTTGACAAGAGTGAACCTTGAACTCTGCATCAGTATTTACAGATTGAACACTTGGACAGAAACAGCGAACTAGAAGTTCTTGCTCCTGTCTTGTGCTTGACAGATTAAGGGGCCGTGGGCCAGAATGTGTCCATCGTGGGAGGTTATCCCAGTCGGCTTAAAGACGTGTCCTTACCTCCAACTCCTGTAACTAGGTCCCAGTAATAGTTTTTGATGCTGTCTTCCTCACCTATTTTTTCTGTTCACATTTGGCTCCTTTCCTTAGGTACAAGCCATTGCATACCCAAAGTCATTCTCCCATAGCCACTTTCATAAAAAAAGCTCTAGAGATGGCTAGTGGTAGGAAGGACTCCAGCCTAACCCAGAGATTCTAAGTGGGAGCTAAAGTGGTCCCAGGTGGGTAGAAACCCTTGGCTTATGGTAGAAACAGTATTTTGAAAAATTACCTCTCGAATCACTAAATTCTACTCTTGAAGTCATCATATGTAATTATATGTTAACTAACTTGGCTTGAAATAAAATTTTTAAAAATTAAAATTACCTGTAGAGAAAAGCATTTCCTCTTAAGCCTTGCACTGATAGAGTTACACAGTGTGGAATAGAAAATCACAGAGAAAAGGATACCATAGTCTTCAATAAGCAGCCTTCTAAGGAGTGGCCAGAAATCCCACCTCACAACGCACAATAAAATTTTACTAATTGAGTTTACTTATGATTGGCAAATATTTTGGTTCCCAGGTATAATGTGAAAGTGGCCTTCTTACTGAGAGCAGGGAGAGACTGAAGAAAGAGGCCACTCCAGACTGGTGGGTGGCAGGTTTAAGAAGCAGAGGGAGCTTAGATACAAGGCTGATCTGGGGCTGCTGCGAGGTGAATGGGTCCTTGCACCCACCCACCACATCTTACCGGTTTCTGTAGAGACTTCAGCTGGGTTCGTCACGTTTACTGTGCGGATCATCTCCATCCCACACCACTATTTCAAGGCTGTGTCCTTGGACAGCTGCTGGGAGCAGGAAAGGCAAGCAGAATGCACGTTCCAAGGACAGGGGAGGCAATGTGGAGCCTCTAGTTGCCAGGGTCTAGCTCACAGGTCAACCAGTAGTCCTGTCCTCTCAATCGTCTCCCTTAACAACAAAAAAGCACAAGAAGTATTATTACTCTTAATAGTTGTTAACTCTAATCCCGTATGTGTAATTATTATCTTCTCACAGCCCCAAGAAACCACAGTAAAGCATGAACAGTTAATAGGACACTTAGAGGCAGATTCCTCTCAGATCAAATATAAAAAATATTTACCGTTGGAAATTACTAAGTTATTAGAAATTAAATACCTTATCTTAAAAATCACCAAAGACATAAAGACACCAAAGACATGAGTGAAAGTCAGCAGAAATAATGAAAAATAGATTAAGAGTCTTAATGATTTCAGATATTGGGATTATCAGATACAGAGTATAAAATGAGTATGTGTAAAATTTTAAATATAAAAGATGATACCAGAGCACCTGGGTGGCTCATTGGTTAAGCGTCTGGCTCTTGATTTCAGCTCATATCATGATCGCACCATTGGTGAGATCAAGTCTGGCATTGGGCTCTGGGCTGACAGCATGGAACCTGCTTTGGATTCTCTCTCCCCCTCTTTTTCTGCCCCTCCCCTGCTCTCTGGTGCGCGCACACACACACACACACACACACACACACACACACATTCTCTCTCTCTCTCTCTCTCTCTCTCTCTCTCTCAAAAACAATAAACATTTACAGAATATATTAAGGGGTGCCTGGGTGGCTCAGTCGGCTGGGCGTCCGACTTTGGCTCAGGTCATGATCTTATGTCTCGTGGGTTCAAACTCCGCATCAGGCTCTGTGCTGACAGCCTAGAGCCTGAAGCCTGCTTCAGATTCTGTGTCTCCCTCTCTTTCTGACCCTACCCTGCTCTCACTCTGTCTCTCTCTCTGTCAAAAATAAACATTAAAAAATTTTTTAAAAAATATATTAAAACATGAGATCACAAAAATAAGCAAGTAACAAGAGACTAACAAAAATGAAAAGACTGATTTGAAAAAGATAGAGTTTAGAAATTAAAAATAGAAACATTTAAGTTAAAATTCAATAGATAATGCCTCAGAAATTGCTGGTGGGAGTTAAGTTGGCACAACCCCTTTGAATAACATGTTGCAGCATTGACCTTGAAAGTCAAAGATGCATTCGCTATGACCCAGCAATTCTGCTCCTACGCATATGTTTAGAACTGAATTTTCCTATATGGCAACTCCCAGACACTTGTGACCACTGGCCACTAGGCATGTGACTTTACAGGAATGAATAATTATTGCCACAAGCAACAGTTTCAATGAATCCTATAGACATAAGGACATAGTCCATAAGACACACAAGAATGTATCAATATAATCTTATTTGTTTAACGGCAGACAAACCATATTGTTCAAATGTATATAACATAAGTAGTAAAGGTATAAAACAAAAATGGTTACTATAAAGGTCAAGTATTTACTTCTAAGGAGTGGAAGAGAGGTATGATTACTTCAAAACTATTGGGGCAGCTGGGTGGCTCAGTCAGTTAAGCTTCCGACTTCAGCTCAGGTCATGATCTCATGGTTTGTGAGTTCGAGCCCTGCGTTGGTCTCTGTGCTGACAGCTCAGAGCCTGGAACCTGCTTTAGATTCTGTGTCTCCCTCTCTCTCTGCCCTTCCCTTGCTCATGCTCTGTCTCTGTCTCTCTCAAAAATAAATAAACATTTAAAAAATTAAAAACTATTAACAATCCAAGAACCTTCACATTACTTAAAGAGGTAAATTTTCATTCTTTGGAATAATGGAGATAAAAAAAATGCATTCCTCCTGTGTTACCTATATTGTACTCCAATAGTGTTGAAATCTAGATTTCATTTTTCCTGATGAAAAACATTCTAGTAAAGTAAAAAAAAGACATCTAAAAGAAAGAGGTTATGCTTTTGTCTGACTGACTACTGCAAAAATGGCTCTTTTATAATGAAAAGACACTCTGAAAATAGAAAGTGTCAGCTGTGGGTTTGAAACTGTCTCAAGAATGCATTGATTGAATCCTAAAGAAAGAGATACCAAAAGCAACAACTTGTGCAAAGCTATGGAGAAGGCACGTGCGTCATACAGATGGAGAAGTCTGGCCTCACTTTGGAACAGAAGCCCACTGCTACCAGGTGGAGGGCATTTCAAAATTCATTTAACTGGGACTCATCAACTCCACAGGTGTTTTGTCCCCTTGCTCCTGGTGGCAATCATGATTCCCGGAATGCATTTTCTCACTGATGCCCACTTGTAGGAAGGGGCATTCAGTTTATGTTTGTTTAAATTTGTGCCCAAAAAGCCGGGGGTGGACATGAGGGGACTGGGGTTTGCCTGAAGAGAACAAAAGGTGAGAACTGGGGGAAAGGTGGAGAAGAGTGAAAATGAGAGTGAGTTTGGGAGCAGTGCTGCTTAGGTCAGAGGCTCTGTCCCCCACTTGCAGTCTCAGAGCTCTTTGTCATAATGTTGATGTAGAGGGAGCAACCAAAATATGGGCTCCCTGTGAAAGTGGCAGAATCTGTGTCCCCGTGTTCTTCAGAGGCTGATCATGTTATCTGTATATTACATTAGGAAAGGGTTGTATAAAAATCCAGCAGTTTATAAAAAGTCACTTAGAGGGGTGCCTGAGTGGCTCACCCGGTTAAGTGTCTGACTCTTGTCTGCTCTTGATCTTGGCTCAGGTCTTGATTTCAGCTCAGGTCTTGATTTCAGGTCGCAAGTTCAGACCCCGCCGTTGGGCTCCATACTGGGTGTGGAGCCCCCTTAAAATAAAAGAAAAAAATAAAATGAAATAAAATATCATGTAGAGATCTCTGGAAATAAACGTATTTACTTCAGGTTTATTACTATTTAATGTGCATCTAGACATAGCTAAATTGTAGTGTTCATGCAATACTATATTTTACAGAGATGCTGATTTGCCATTGACTGTTTCAAATCAGTATTAAGAAAATTAGTTTCAGAGAAGTCTTAAAAATTTTAATGGAGGTGTGCCTGGACGGCTCAGTTGGTTGAGTGTCCAACTCTTGATTTTGGCTCAGGTCATGATCCCAGGGGCATGGGATGGAGCCCCGTGTTGGGCTCTGCACTGAGCGTGGAGACTGTTAGTGATTCTCTCTCTCCTCCTCCCCAGCTTCCCCCATCCTCTAAAAAAAAAAAAAAAGTCTAATGAAAATAAGACCTCTTTGCTAATTCTGCTCTACAATGTTTACTCAAGAGGTTTGGATTTTGGATGGAGTATGTATCTATTGTTAAAGATGCAGACTTTGCTAAGTCATTCCTTAGTTTCTCATAGCATTTCATTTTTTAAACTCCTCCATTCTTTCTCAGATTTATTTTGCTTCATGTGATTATATAGTCTTAAAAAAAAAAGAAAATTACAAACACATCTGGACTATAGCCAAGAATAACTGCATTGGTTTATACCTCACTGACCAGAACTTTGCCACAATTCTGGCTTTTCTGTTTTCATAGTACTTTAGACCTGGACAGGTCATTTTATTTTCTCTCCCTTAAGGTTTTTGGGATCTAAGTGGTAGAGAAAAAGAAAGATAATTCTCAATTCAATGTGATTATCATTTTTTTATACTTGAAAATAGTTTTTGTTGTTCAGAATTAAAACAAAATATAAACCCATATTAAATGTAGTCTTCACTCTACTTAAAGTCAAATTCTAGCAGTGTCTACAGCCAGCCAAAGGCCGAGAGCACGCACTGGAGGGAAGTTAGAATGGAAGGAGATACAGGGTTATTGTCATTAGAAGTTCCATTTTGGGAAATTTCACAAAACCACAGTTTCATATAAACACATTGTTAGGGCTTCTCTGTGGGCCACAGAAGGAGCCTGTGTGGGTGATAAGCCCTGAAACATGAACTTCATTTAGTTTCATAATATATCCTCTGCTTGAACCTTTATGTCATTTTAGCTACTGTCCCATTTCCTGTCTCCTTCCAGTCTCTCCTCACCCTATGTATTAGGAAGCCTATTGACAGTATTTCTCCCCTTCTTATATGGCATCAGCTCAGGTATTTCTTTGAGAAATCATTCATTTGTATGGTTGTTCCTCAAACATCATGACTTTGAACTGCCCAGGTCTACTTCTATGTGAATTTTTAAAAAATATAGTCCATACTGTAAGTGTATTGTCTTTTTGTTAATACTTTTCTTTTTTAAAAAAATATTTAGGGGCACCTGGGTGGCTCAGTCGGTTGAGCGTCTGACTTTGGCTCAGGCCATGATCTCACAGTCTGTAGTTTCAGGTGCAGCATTGGGCTCTGTACTAACAGCTCAGAGACTGGAACTTGCTTTGGATTCAGTGTCTCCTTCTCTCTCTGCCCCTTCCCCACTCATGCTGTCTCTCTCAAATAAAATTTAAAAAATTAAAATCAAATGTTCAGTCTATAGGATTTCATTAATCCTATCTCCTGTAAGAGTCATTTATTAATAATGCTACTGTAGTTTATCCTTATGCTTTATAATTCTTTTAACAGAAAATGTATACTAATTCCTACTCTTAAAATGAAACTTTTCATCGCATTAGGTAATTGTCAGTATTCTTGAGTCTGCTTATGGAATAGGCAGATAGAAAACAAAAATTATTTATGTTTGAACCCAGCAGTTGAGCTGAAAATTCAGTTGGTTTGTAACATCTCAAGTAGATAATATTTACATTGGTAAGAATGCTTGAATTTCAGGACTTAGAAATTTTTATTACTGTTCATTGAAAACTGCACTGAATAGTAACCATCCATCTTCACAATAAACAAATACAGTAACAATAACTCACACTAAAACAACATATATTCTTAACAAGCCATTATTTTCCTGCCTGGGACAGTTTTAAAGTTGTTCTTTCTCCTCCACAAAAACAGAACTGTACCTATACAAAGTCTCAAGATAGGCCATGTTTTAAAAACAGTTTATTTTAGAGAGAGAGAGAGAACACGAGCTGGGAAGAGGAGCAGAGGGAGAGAGAAAGAGAATTTCAAGCAGGCTCCATGCTCAGTGTAGAGCCTGATGTGGGGCCTGATCCCAGGATCCTGGGATCATGACCTGAGCCGAAATCAAGAGTCAGATGCTTAACCAACTGAGCCACCCAGGCATTCCTAGGCCTTCTTTTAAAACACAGTTACTGATTCACAAAAAGCCATGATTATAACATGTAACTAGCTGATACAAGTCTAACAGATCTAATAGATGTATAATAATACATCTGAAATGTTCTAGAATGAAATATGTAAAGAGAAGACTTTCCAATGCTAAAAAAGTGAGTCTTTTTCATAACAATCTGACAAATGATCATACAGTATTTAAAAGTTTCCATCACTATAAGTTTTTAAATAATCTTTTTAAAAATACACAGTTGCAGATTTACTCTCAGCCACACCGTTGCTTATTTAATGCCTTTTAAGCTAATCATAAATTACAAATACAGTGCTTGTAAACTCATTAATATATAATAAAAATTAGAATTTTATTACTATTAAGAGGAAGATTTAAGGGGTGCCTTGGTGGCTCAGTCCATTAAACATCTCACTCTTGATTTTGGCTCAGGTCAGGATCTCGCAGGTTTGTGAGTTTGAGCCCTGCGTCAGGATCTGTGCTGACAGTGCAGAGCCTACTTGGGATTCTCTCTCTCCCTCTGTCTCTCTGTCCCTCCCCTGCTCCCACTCTCTCTTTCTCAAATACATTTTTAAAAATAAAAAAGAGGGACATGCTTCCAGGGGGTGGAGCCAAGATGGCGGAGAGGAAGGGAGCTCTGTAAATTTTGTCCACCCCATCTATCGAACTGAGAAGGATATTACTCTCATCTGCAAAAGCAGAAGGAGAAAATACGGACTCCAGAAAGAAAAGAACCTCAAGGATACCTGAGTGAGTGAGTGTGAACTGGGGAGATCTGAAAACGGGCCAGCCTGGGACAGGCAGGGGAGGCAGGAGCCCCAGCCCAATGCGGGACAAGCTTGTGGAGCCCAAGAGACAAAGGGAAGAGACAGAGTCGGAACACGCTCATAGTACTGTCTCTGGGGAAGAGGTAAAGAACGCTTGGCCGCGCTTGGAGAGAGAAACCCACTCCATAGATAACTGCTGGGTAGCCAGAATCCCAAACCGGGGTGGCGTAAGGGAAGGAACAGCTTCCAGCCCTAAGCCATCTCGGCAGGGAATCAGCGGCAGCTGCGACTGCACCGGGGGCGCGCACTTCGAACTTGGTTTTGGGAATGGGACCACGCAC
>NC_043702.1:119299374-119441857 GCF_006229205.1 Suricata suricatta | reverse complement strand
AAGCCAGGCAGAGAAGGACAGAAACCATATGTTTGCACTCATAGGTCTAGCAGGAAAACAGGAGAGACCTAATGGAGAACCAGGGGGAGCGGAGGAGGGAGAGAGAGTTGGGGAGAGAGAGGGATGCAAAACTTGAGAGACTATTGAATGCTGAAAATGAACTGAGAGTTGAAGGGGAAGGGGGAGGGGGGAAAAGAGGCAGTGGTGATGGCGGAGGGCACTTATGGGGAAGAGCATTGAGTGTTGTATGGAAAACAATTTGACAATAAAATATTATGGAAAAAAATAAATAAAAAAGAGGATGATGTAAGTCTTTTAATAAAGTAGTGATTGTTGGATGATGCAGATACAAAAATTTGCGAACCATTCCTTCAGGTTATCTAGCAATGGTGGGCACAGTAAGATGGTCAACAGACCTCTAAAGGATGGTATTTAAGGTTCTTTTCAGTTTTCCCCTACCTGATTTTCCAGCTTTTTTTCACTATACCATCCTACACTCTACAGCCTCAGTTTCTGTGTATTTGCCCTTGCTTCCAGAAAGCTCTCACCCCCATGTCTGCCTCCGGTATCCAACTTATTCATCAAGATTAGCTCAAGTGCCACTTTTTATAGGTAGCCTTCCCTAATATTTCTCATGACCACATATACACTCAGCTACATATTATGGTCTTTTGTATGAAAATATACACTTTAATCTATTGAAAGCAGGAATATGTTTTGTTCATTGTTTGTCTCTTACTACCTAGCACAATACCCTATATAAGTTCACTGAATTGGCTGATTAAAATGGAGGTTTCTAAGTTTTTCTAAGGTTTATATCTTTAGTGATAGGATTTCTTTGGGAGATATGCTTTCAAACCTAGTGACTAAAGACAACTCTGGGTTTATTACTGATATACCTGTGACCTACAAGAATACAATATATACTGGCAAAGCTCTTAATATAGGTCAGCCCATCACTGCTGGTTTGATGGGAAAGCCTGCTAAATTGTCTGCTATGTACAGATATCAACACTTTGGAAAAGAACACTGCCTCACATTGTAACAGGTATTCCGGTAAGAAAGGCTATGGCTCAACTGAGACCGCAGCTAGACGTAGGGGTCACTGGAGTCCAATTCTCCCTTGGAAATTCCCTCATTAGATCAGAGGTAATGATGATTGATAGACCATCTGAAGGCTGAGCTTGTGGGTGGATTAATGAAGAATAACAAAGGAAAAGCCTAGAACCAAAAGTGAGATGACATAAGTCACAGGCCAGGTAAAAGAACTTATAAATCATATATCTGATAAAAGACTTGTACCTAGAATGCATAAAGAATCCATACAACTCAGTTACAAACAAATAACCCCACTGAAACATGGGCCAAGTGCTTCATTTCACCAAAGAAGGCATACTAATGGCTAACAGATATATGGAAAGTGTTTAACATCATTAATCATTAGGTAAATGAAAATTAATACCAGATGAGATACCACTACACACCCTTGAAGAAGTTATAATTTTAAAAAGCAGAGAATACCAAGTACTGTTCAAGATGTGAATGAACCGGAATTCTCATATGTTACTGCTAGAAATGTAACATAGGTCATTTTGAAGACAGATTGGTAGTTTCTTAAAAATTACATACAACCCAACAATTATACTTAGAAATCTGACCAAGAAGAATGAGAATGCATCCTACAAAGACTTGTACACAAATTTTCATAGCAACATTAATTAGGATAGTCAAAAGTAGAGTCAACACAAATGTTCATCAACTGGTGAGTGGGTAAACAAATGTGGTATATCCATACAATGAATACTATATTGTGATAAGAAGGAACAAAATACTAATACATACTACACAATGGGTGAACTTCAAAAAAATTATGCTAAGTAATAGAGGCCAGATACAAAAATTACATATTGTCAGAAAGAATGGTGATTGCTCAGGGCTGGAGAGAAGGGAAAATAGAGAGGTAATGTTCAGTGAATATAAAGTTTCAGTGTGGGAAGATGGAAAAGTTCTGTGGATAGAGGGGGAAAGTAACCATTGTGAAATATGCCGACAGCCTTTTCCAAAACAGAGGCCTACTCTTCAGGGAAAAAGACAATAAGAACCTTATCTTATGTGGGGGAAGGGCATTTTCTCATCTCCAACTCCCTCTAGGGTTTCTTTCTCACCTAAAAGTAATGGAGGGGGAGGCTAACAAACACTTGTGAAGCTCACGGATCAGGGGCACAGGCCTGCTCAAAGATTGAGATTTAATCATAAGTTTATGCAATGATTCTCTTCTTCTAAACCATACCACCATACCAAGAGGTCTGTAGTGTGATAACGCTGAATTATAGCTGAAGGGGTGGTGACACACAGTCTCTCAGAAAAGGAGTTCTTATGGAAGCCCAAAATCTAGAGAAAACTACAGAAACCATTAAACACAGCCCAAGTCCTAGCCAGGTTAACATAAAATTTCACACTAAAGTCCTGTTTACTTCATGAAGCATCATATCCAGCTTTTAACAACAAAGAAGTGTACGAGTCATGCTAAAAGGCAAGAAAAACACAGTCTAAAAAGACAAAGCATCACAGCTAGAGTCAGGTTGACACAAATATTAGAATTGTCAGACTGGGAATTTAACTCTGGTCAATATGTCAAAGGGTTTTGTGGAAAGTTTAAGACAACATGCATGAACAGAGATATAGAAGCTCTAAGAAATAATCAAAAGGAAATGCTAGAAAACAAAAGCACTGTAACAGAAAAGAAGACTGCCTTTGGTGGGGTCATCAATACACTTGACATGGCAGAAGAGAGAACCAGTAAGCTTCAATATCAGTCAAAGGAAACTTCTCAAAATGAAATGCAAAATAAATAAATAAATAGTGTCTATACACACACACACACACACACACACATATATAGTATACACACTATACATATATATATGTATACACACACACATATATACATACTGTATACTATACATATACATATATATAGTATACATACTATATATCTATATATGTGTATATATATATATATATATATCCAAAGCATAACTTACATGTAATTGGAATACTAAAAGGAAAAGGAGATAATGGAGCAGAAAAAATATCTAAAATAATCACAAAGTAATAATGTCCCAAGAACTTTCCAAAACTAATGTCTGAGAGCAAACCACGGATTCAGAAAGCTCAGAGAAAATCAAACAGGATAAATATTAAAAAAAAAAATCTCTACCTGGTCATGTCATGTTCAAACTTCAGCAAAACCAAAAACAAATTTTAAAATCTTGAAAGAAGCCAGAGATGGCGAAAACTCACCTATAGAGGAACAAGGAGAAGAATTACAGCAGACTTTTGTCAGAAACCATGCAGACAAGAGGAGAATGCAGTAAAATATTTAAAATACTTAAAATATTGAAAGGAAAAAACCCACCAACCTATAATTCTATATTCAGCGAAATTATCTTTCATGAATGAAGGATAAAGGCATTCTCAGAAAAGAAAGCCTGAGATAATTTACTGAAAGCAAGAAATATTATAATGTTGTGCCCTGCAAGAAATGTTAAAAGAAGTTCTTAAGGAAGAAGGGAAATGATTCAGATCAAAAATGTGGATCTACATAAAGAAAGGAAGAATGTCCAGGGAGGAATGGATGAAGTTAAAATAAAAGCTTTTGTTTTTCTTATTCTTAATTTATTAAAAGCTAAACTTTAGACTGTTAAAAGTAATCATAGAAACAATATATTGGATGATTATAGCATATGGATAAGTGAAATAAATGAAAGTGATGTCACAAGGGTCAGGAAGAAAGAATTGGATAAACTACTATAAAGTACCTGCATTACATAAAATTAGCATTAGATTAGCTTTAAATGTACCTTGGAAACTCTAGGACAACCACTAAATTTTTTTTATTAAGGAAATATGATTGCTATCCTAAGAGAGGAGGTAAAATAGGTAATATAAAATTACCAATTAAAACCAGATAAGGCAGAAAAAAGAGGGAGAAGAAAGTAACAAAGAATACATGCAATGGATTGAAAATAATTAAAAACATGGTAATTATATTGACAATTATATTAATAATCACTTTAAGTATAAATGATCTAAATTCAACAATTATAGGACAGAGATTGTCAGAGTGAGGAAAAAACAAGACCCAACTATAAGTTGTTTATAAGAAACCTACTTTATTTTTTTAATGTTTATTGATTTTTGAGAGAGAGTGAGAGAGAGTAGGGCAGAGGGGTAGAGAGAGAGGGAGACACAGAATCAGAAGAAGGCTCCAGGTTTAGGCTGTCAGCAGAATCCAGTGCAGGACTTGAACCCACAAATGAGATCATGAGCTGAGCCAAGTTGGATGCTTAACTGAATGAGCCACCCAGGCACCCTGAAACCCACTTTAAATATAAAGACACACGTAGATTAAAAGCAAAGGTTGAGAAACATATGCTAACACCTGTGGGGAAATAGGTTCAAGAATTCCTTGGGTTCCTGGGTGGCTCAGTCAGTTAAGCATCTGACTTTGGCTCAGGTCATGATCTTGCAGTTTGTGGGTTTGAACCCTGCATCGGGCTCTGTGCTGACAGCTCAGAGCCTGGAGCCTGTTTCAGATTCTGTATCTCCCTCTCTTTCTCTGCCCCTCCCCTGCTCGTGCTCTGTCTCTCTCTGTCTCAAAAATAAATAATCATTAAAAAATTAAAAAAACTTATACTTACATAAGTGGGTTAGAAAAAAGCTTAGGGTGGAAAGCCACCACCACAGGGTAGAAGTGCCCAAGGTTAGTTGGTGAGATATTGTAATGGGATCACAACTTGTAGTATCACCTGCAAGAAATTATTTTCCATCTGGTGCCAATATACTTTGATCACAAACACCTCTTGCACACACACACCAAGGCCTTCTGCTTGTTACACACACAAGTTAATAATTACTATCTGTTTGTTTTCTTCACTTTAGCCAAGTGTGTAAGATCTTGAGCAGTCAATAAATACAGGGACAAAAGCCCTGTTCGGGGTTCTTGTCTCCCCCCAGACATTAGCCTTGAATCAATTGTATTCAATTCTGTGTCTGTTGTCTTGCTTGAGAAGAGAGAACTCCAGACTCATAATCTGCAACAAACACTCATTAAAAGAAAGCTGAAGTAACAATATGATTTCAAAGAAGAATCAGAGTAAGGACAATTATGAGAGATGAAGAAGGGCATTACATAATGATAGAGGGGTTCATTTTCCAAGAAGACATAACAATTCTTAACATGTATGCAATTAACACAGAGCATCAAAATTTATAAAACAAACACAGGACTAAAAGGAGAAACAGAAAAATCCACTAGTAGAGTCAAAGACTTCTACACACTCTTTTGGTAATTGGTAGATTAAAAAGGCAGAAAATCAGTTAGTTAAATGATAATGTTTTTCAGGAAGATCATATCCTTAACTTAATTGAATTGACACATATAGACTGCTCCATCCCGTAACAGAAAAATAATTCATTCTTTTCAAACTTGAATAGACGATCACCAAAATAGGCCACATTCTGGACTATAAAACGCATTTTTACACATTTGAAAGTATAGAAATCATACAAATTAGATTCTCAGACTGTCTATAATACAATTAAACTAAAAATACATAACAAAAATAGCTATAAGATCTCCAAGTATTTGGAGATTAAATACCACAGTTTTAAATAACATGTGTCAAAAAAGAAGTCTCAAAAGAAATGTGAAACTATTTTGAACTAAATGAAAATATAAATTATCAAAATTCATGGGATGAGCCAGAGTTGTTTAGAGAAAAGTCCATAACATTAAATACATATATTAGAAAAGAAGGAAGATCTAAAATCAATAATTTAAGCTTCCACCTTAGGAAATCAAAGAAGGGCAACTTAAACCTCAAGCAAGCAGAAGAAAATAAATCCTAAAAATTAGGACAGAAATAAATGAAATTGAAAGCAGGAAATAAATAGAGAAAAATCAGTGAAATACAAAGGCATTCCTTCAAAGAAATAAGTAAAAATCAATAACCTTTAGCTAGGCTAACTAAGAAAAAAAAGAGAAAAGATGCAAATTATCAATATCAGAAATGAAAGATGGATCATTACTACTGATCCCAGGGACACTTAATGATAATAAAGAAATAATATGAAAGCTCTGGGCCCACAAGTTTGATAATTAAAATGGAATGAACTAAAAACTGAAAAACAATCTTAACTATTAAAGAACTATTAAAGGAACTGAATCACTAATCAATAACAATCCAAAAAAGAAAATATTAGGATTGGATGGTTTTAGTGGTAAATTCTACCAAACATTTAAGAAAAAAACGATACCAATTCTCTACAATCTCTTCCAGAAAACAAGCACAGAACTCATTCTATGAGTTCGACATTACCCTAATGCACAAACAAATAAAGACATTACAAGAAAGAAAACTACAGATCTCTTATGAACATGGATGCAAAAATTCTCAACAAAATATTAGTGAATTGAATTTAACAATGTAAAAACAAGAATTATATACCACAACTAAGTGAGATTTATTCCAGATGCAAAGGAGGTTCAACATTTAAAAATAAATCAATAGAATATATACAAATGTTGAATTGTTATGTTATACAACTGAAATTAATGTAATGTATGTCAATTAGATATTAATAAAAAATAAAATATCTGACTTTAAAAAATCAATGTAATCCATCCCATCAATAAGCTAAACAGGAAAACTAATGTGAACATATTAATTGAAGCCAAAAAAGCATGTGACACAATTCAATAGCCATTCATGATAAAAACTCTCAGTATACGAAGATGGGGATGTTTGCAATTTGATAAAGAACGTTTACAAAAACCTAACCCTAATATCATACTTCGTGGTGAGAAATTATGCACTTTCCTCCTAAGATCAGGAACAAGGCAAGGATGTCCACTCTTATGAATGTTGGGGAGTAGTCAGCAATGCAAATATCTGGGGAAGAACATTCCAGGTAGAGGCAATAGCAAAGATGGGAACAAGCTAGACCTTCTTGAGGAACAGGGAGGAGGTTAGTTAGAGTGCTTTGAGTATGAAGCATAAGCAGGAAAATAGGAGGAGGTGACATTACAGGAGCAAGAAGAGGCCCTTGAAAGCAAAGTCAAGAGCTTAGATGTTGTGATAATGGCATTGGAAAGCTAGAGAGAGGTATGATGGGACTTAAATCTTTAAGAATGCTTTGGTTGCTGACATGAATTGTGACAACCTATATTCTTGGGAGGTGTTCTCTCTGCATCTGGATTCAGAAGATAAAATGAGTGTGTTAGCAGCTAACGCTAAGTGTACTCCAAGTTTTGTAATGAGCTTTACCAAAATTGTCAACCCAAGTATGTAGCCAACACTGCTTTTGAATTGATATTATAAGGCAGGAGTTGTTCACCAGGCATAGGTGACCAAGAGAAAAATGTTGGAAAAATTCAAAGCCAATTTTTAAAGTATGTGGCTTTGAATGTTATTTTTCTAGATTAGCATTCTCAAGAAAATATGAACAGACATAAGGAGCCTGTCTATGTCTTTGCTGTAAAAATGCTATTGAAGGTCTGGTCTCTAACATCACTCACTACTCCTACTAAAAACCCTACCTAAGAAGTTCTTTTAAAAACTAATGCCAGGACAACATGTTTTTCCTGAAGAACATGGGTTAATATTTCTTTCTGAGAAGCACTGAATAATATACTTTATTTCCTTTTTTTTTTTTTTACACTGGATACTTGAAATTTTAAACTCAGCTGAAACTGAACTGACTCTTAGTGTTAGCGTTTTTGACATTCTCCTTATCTCTATCCACCACCCATTGTATTCAGGACGTTATTTATTGCAAGCAGCTGCAAATCCGGTGTAGTTTGAGAATAAATTTATGGAGTGATGTTAACAATAAAGAATATAAGTGAATACAGAGGACAACAGAGACTTTACTTAAAAGTGTTTTTATGACAATCAGAGAACTGACATGCATCTCCTCACATGAGTCCGTTGTTCTTTGCTCTAGCACAGCACAGCAGAAGACAGGCTCATTCCTGTCGCTGGTCATCAACGCCACGTGTATGCCTTAAATAGAGCCTTTGCAGTTGAGCTTCCTTGTTTTAAAACATTGCTTTTTGCTTTTTATACTAAATATGTATGTCTGGGAGTCAAGGAAGTGAAACATTTACTGTAAAACTGCATTAAAAAGAGTGAGACCAAAAGCATAACTTAGTAATGGCACTGACGTTCAAACGTTTATGGGTAGATGGTTTCAAATGATAATTATTCCTAAGACTATGAAACACCACTTATAACAGGAGGGGTTTCCAGTCAATGATTTAAAAGGTAAATTATATTTGTTGCTTTTCTCCCAGGCCAACCTCTGATTCATTTTCTTTTCCATGATAATTTATTGCTCATATCCTTCTCCAGTTAGGGGTTGATTACAAGATTCTCAGTCATGTACTGAGTAAGCTAGAGCTTTACAGCAGGAGGTCCTTGAGCCTTCTGCCTGACGGGGGGTGGGCATACATCAACATGCTGAACACATGAAGCAAGGGCTAAACAAAGCTGCTGAACAAATAAAAATAAGGACAGGGCAAATGATTTTTTCATTTCATTAAAATTTGCACGGAACCACAAAAGACCCCGAACAGACAAAGCAATCCTGAAAAAGAAAAGCAAAGCTGGAGGCATCTAGATTTGGGACTTCAAGTTATATTACAAAGCTGCAGTCATCAAGACAGTATGGAACTGGCACAAAAATAGACACATAGATCAGTGGAACAGAATAGAAAACACAGGAGTCGTCCCACAACAGTATAGTCAACTAATCTTAGACAAAACAGGAAAGAATATCCAATGGAAAAAAGACAGTCTCTTCCACAAATGGTGTTGGCAAAACTGTACAGCAACATGCAGAAGAATGAATCTGGACCACTTTTTTTTTTTTTTACATCATATGCAAAAATAAATTTAAAGTGGATGAAAGGCCTGAATGTGAGATGGGAAACCATCAGCCTCTTTGACCTTGGCCAGAGCAACTTCTTACTAAAATGTCCCTGGAGGCAAGAGAATCAAAAGTAAACATGAACTATTGGGACCTCATCAAGATAAAAAGCTTCTGCACGATGAAGGAAACACTCAACACAATGTGAAGGCAGCCTAAAGGATGGATGGGAGAAGATATTTGCAAATGACATTGATAAAGGGTTAGGATCCAAAATCTCTAAAGAACTTATCAAACTCAATACCCCAAAAACAAATAATCCAGTTAAGAAATGGCAGAACACATGAATAGACATTTTTCCAAAGAAGACATCCAGATGGCTAACAGACACATGAAAAAAATGCTCAACATCACTCATCATCAGGGAAATACAAGTCCAAACCATGATGAGTTACCACCTTACACCTGTCAAAATGGCTAAAATTAACAACACAAGAAGCTACACGTGTTGGCGAGGATGTGGAGAAAGGGGAACCCTCTTGCACTCCTGGTGGGAATGCAAACTGGTGCAGCCACTCTGGAAAACAGTGTGGAGGTTCCTCACAAAGTTAGAAATAGAACTACCCTGTGATCCAGCAGTTGCACTACTACTAGGTATTTATCCAAAGGATACAAAAATACTGATTCAAAGGAATGCACGCACCCTGATGTTTATAGCAGCACTATCAACAATAGCCAAACTATGGGGAAAGCCCAAATGTTCATCAACAGATGAATGGATAAAGAAGATGTGTGTGTGTGTGTGTGTGTGTGTGTGTGTGTGTGTGTGGCAATGGTATATTACTCAGCCATCAAAAGGAATGAAATCTTGCTACTTGCAATGACATGGATGGAGCTAGAGTGTATTATGCTAAGTGAAATAAGTCAAGTAAAGAAAGACAAATACAAATGATTTCATTCATATGTGGAATTTAAGAAACAAAACAGATGAACACATAGGAAGGGGATGTGGAAAGAGAGAGGGAAACAAACCATAAGAGACCCCTAAATTGAGTGTTGATGGAGGGAAGTGGGTGGGGGATGGGCTAAATGGGTGATGGGTATAAAGGAGGGAACTTATTGTGTTGAGCACTGGATATTATATGCAAGTAATGAAGCACTAAATTCTACTCCTATTACACTATATGTTAAAATATAATATATCATATATAGTTAATATTACACTACATGTTAACAAACTAGAATTTAAATAAAAATTTGATAAAAGAGAAAAAAAAGACTAGAATGTTTGTTTAAGAAATGTATTGCTGGTGTACAAGCTAAAAGTGGGTTTGCCCTGATGCTAAAGGTCACAAGCAAACTCAAGTCCTCCAGTCCTGAGTGTGACACACTCATCGCAGTAAATTATAGAAAGAAAGTCTTGATTTTTGGGGATAGGTGTCATATTTTCATTATAGCTATTTCTAGTTAAGTGATATAGCTGATATGTAATACATTTGTGTGTAGATAGATGTCACTATATGCCAAATCTGTAAGTAATTCTTTAAAAAAAATTTTTTTTTACATTCATTTATTTTTGAGTGACAGTGAGACAGAGCATGAGTGGGGGAGGGTCAGAGAGAGAAGGAGACACAGAATCTGAAGCAGGCTCCAGGCTCTGAGCAAGTGTTCAGCACAGAGCCTGACATGGGGCTCGAACCCATGAACGGTGAGATCATGATCTGAGCCAAAGTCAGACGATTAACCAACTGAGCCACCCAGGAGCCCCTCTGTAAGTAATTCTAATAAAAGTCTCAAATGTCACCTCAATAAGGCTTATTGGACTACTTTATGTGAAAGTTCAACCCCACTTTCAGAATGCACCCCTATACTTCTGATCCTCTCTTGTTTATATACCATTTATCACCTTCTAGCATATAATAAGATTTACTTATTTAGTATATTTCTTATTGTTTCCTTTTTACTAGAAAGTGAGCTCCATGAAGACAGTGAATTTTTGACTCTCTAAATAAAATATTCCCCACATTATCAAATAGTTTTTAATTTAAAAAAGATCTAGATGTTGACATATCAATTTCAAAGACATGCATGTTAAACATTACAATTATAAAGCATTCCGCAAGTGAGTAGCATTAGCAATGGAATGTAGAGGTATAAAATTCAGAAAAATATCCCACTCACTGGGAGAGACTCTTCTATAAACTGTTCACACTTAGTTCACAAACTTTCTAATAGCTTTATATTTTTGCTTTCAAGCTTTTTGCACTTTCCTTTTCAATTTTTTTATTTTTAATTTTTATTTATTTTGAGAGAGAGACAGAGAGAGATAGAAAGAGAGGAAGAGAAAGAGAATCCCAAACAGGATCTGCACTGTCAGCACAGAGCCTGATGCAGGACTTGAACTCATGAATCATGAGATCATGATCTGAGAGGAAATCAAGAGTCAGATGCTTAACTGACTGAGCCTCCTAGGTGCCCTAGCACTTTCCTTCTTCTTTTTATTTATTTATTTATTTATTTATTTATTTATTTATTTATTTTTTGGTATCTGGGTTTTAGGTGGTTGAGGTCATTGGCACTCTGACTTCCAGGGAATGTAATAGTTATTGAAATATTACAAGTACATAGAACTGTGTTTGGTGCATAAATGCTCAATAATTATTTGTTGAATGATTTAAAATATGATTATGCCAAATCTGAGTATTGTATGTGAAGTATACTACTTGAAACAGTTTTATATGAGACATATGTGGAATGACTCTTATTTAATCTCCTTTCTTTGGCAAGGTTATCTAAGTTAAAGCCTTCCTTCAAAATGTCCATTTATTTAAACAGAGTTGCTCAACTTGATTCTCCTCTTTTGCTCATGGTGTGTGCTAATTACTTCTTTGCCATTGTGTGATGACCAACCAACAGAAAACTGCAGGAGTATTATCCACTTCTGGGATTTTTTTCAGAATATACACTTAAAACTTAAACTTATAACTATATTAAATTAGAAATGGAGAGGAAAACATATGGCACTGGTCACATACAGGGATCTTATATCTATAGAATCCCATAGGCTTTAATGAATCATAAATTTCGAACACATTTATACTTTCTATAATGAAAATACAATTATTCATTGATATTTAATGTTTTCAGACATTAAGAAGCATAAGGCACGTTAAGTGAAAGGCCCTGGATATCAGACAGCTTGTTTTCTTTGTCTACGTGGTTCTTCCAGAATCATACTGTTCCTACTTTTCCTTAATTCTCCTTTCTTGTGCAGTCACTGACAGACTGAGGGCAGTTATATCAGAGAGGAGAGGGAGAGGATTGTATTTATTTTTCCAGCTGTATTGGGATATAATTGACAAAAATGGTACATATTTAGTTTGCACAGCATGATTTTTAAGGTGTATGGTGTGATGATTTTATGTATGTGTACATATATATATACACACACATGGAGAGAGAGAAAAGTGATTACCTCAATCAAGTTAATTAACACATCCATCACCTCATGTAGTTACATTTTTTTTTGGTTTTTATGATAATTCCTAAAATCTACTCTTTTAGCAAATTTCAACTATACGATATAGTATTATTAACTACAGTTATCATGCCATACAGCTCCCAAGAACTTATTCATCATATAGCTGACTGTGCCCTTTTGACCACTATCTCCCCATTTCTCCATCACCCTCCTGCCCCTGGCAACCATTGTTCTACTTTTTAGTTCCACGGGTGCAACTTTGTTAGAATCCACATATATGTGAGATCAGACAGAATTTGTCTTTCTGTGTTTGGCTTATTTCACTCAGCATATCCTCCAGATACATCCACGTTGTCACAAATGGCAGAATTTCCTTCTTTCTATCGCTGAAAAATATTCCAGCGATATGTATGTGTATGTGGCACATTTTCCTTCCTTATTCACCCATAGGGATTGTATTGAGTATTCACCCATGGACTCTTAGATCGTGTCCATGTCTTGGCTGTTATGAATAATGCTGCAGTGAACATAGGAGTGCAGCTATCTTGTTGAGATCCTGATTTCATTTCCTAGATGTGGTTTTGCTGGATCCTATAGTAGTCCTTGCCTTTTTGATAACAGCTGTTCTAACAGATGTGAGGTGACAGCCCATCATGGTTTTGATTTGCATTGATGATTAGTGATGTTGAGTACCTTTTTCTGTACCTATTAGTCATTGTCTACAGACAATAATGTCTATATAGATCCTTTGCCCATTTAAAAATTGGATTATTTATTATTATTTTTGCTATTTCATTGTATGATTTCCTTATACATTTTGGGATTAGCCTCATCAGATATGTGGTTTGCAAATATTTTCTTTCATTCCACAGGTTGTCTTTTCATTTTGTTGATGTTTTCCTTTGATGTGCAGAAGTTTTTGGTCTAATGTAGTCCCACTTTTTAATTTCTGCTTTCATTGTCTATCCTTTTTTGGTGTTATGCCCCCAAAAAATTATTGCCAAGACCAGCTTCAAAGAGCTTATTCACTATGTTTTTTTTTTTCTGGGAATTTCACAGTTTCAGAGTTTACACTTAAGTCTTCAATCCATTCCAGGTTAATTTTTGTATATGATGTAAGATGAGGATCCAGTTTTATTCTGTTGCATATTGATATCCAGTTTACCCAAAGCTCTTTATTGAAAAGACAGTCCTTTCTCTCTTGTGTATTCTTGGCATCATGGTCAAAGATTGGTTGAACATATGGCAGGGATTTATTTCTGGGCTCTCTATTCTGTTCCAGTGATGAATGGTTCTGTTTTTGTGCCATTACCATACTGTTTCAATTACGATAGCTTTGTTTTTTCTCAAGATTGTTTTGGCTATTTGGGATTCTGTGTGGTTTCATGCAAATTTTAGGGTTTTTTAAATTTTTTTTTTAAAAATCCTACTGGAATTTTGATAGGGATTGTATTGAGTCTGTATGGGTAGTATGAACATGTTAGCAATATTCTTCCAATCCACAAACATGAAAGATCTTTCTATTTATTTGTGTTTTCTTCGATTTCTGTCATCAATATCTTATAGTTTTTAGTATACAGATCTTTCATTTTCTTGGTAGCTTCTTAAGTATTTTATTCTTTTTGGTGCTATAGTAAATGGGATTGTTTAAATGTGTATGGAGAGAGAGAGAGAGAAAGAGGGAGCGAGCGAGCACAGTGACCTGCTGAACTCTATATAAAGTTGCCAAATGTGGCACACCTGGGTGGCTCATTCGGTTAAGTGACCGACTTCTGCTCAGGTCATGATCTCACCTTTCCTGAATTTGAGCCCCGTGTCAGGCTCTGTGCTGACAGCTCAGAGCCTGGAGCCTGCTCCAAATTCTGTATCTCCTCTCTCTGCCCCTCCACCACTCCTGCTCTGTCTGTCTCTCAAAAATGAATAAACGCCAAAAATAAACTGCCAAATGTGTCATTAGCATTCCTCAATCATTCCTTTCTCACTTAATATGCCAATCCTTCACTCTCATAGTCTCATGGTATCTCTGATTATCCTAATCTACCAAAGTTCTGCACTTTCTAAAATGCCCCATTTTAGAAATTTATTCTTCCCTTCTCCTTGATCATCAAGGTTATTCCTTCAATGACCTCTAAACTGATAAAGTATTAGGAAGAAATTATGAATTCAGTTATGAATTCAGTTATATAATTAAGGTTATTCACAATAAAATTAGTTCATTTATTCAGTGATGTCAACTCAATAAATATTTATTAGACATTTAAATGCCAGTTCTGCTAAGTATACAGAAATATCTAAAACTCGGGGTGCCTGGGTGGCTCAGTCGGTTAAGTGTCCGACTTCCTGACTTTGACTCAGGTCATGATGTCACAGCTTGCTGACAGCTCAGAGCCTGGAGCCTCCTTCCGATTCTGTGTCTCCCTCTCTCTCTCTGCCCTTCTCTCGCTCGCGATCTCTCTCTCAAAAATAAATAAACATAAAAAAAGAGAAATATCTAAAACTCAGTCTCTTCTTTAAGGAACTCACAGTTAGAAGAAATGAACTTACTTAACTTACCAAAGAATGCTATTAATTTTAATGGAAATGCTTGTTCACGGATCATACTTTGGTTATTTTCATAACAGGCTTGAAGTATCTCAGAAGCTGTCATAGGCAATGAAGAACAGTTTTCATCTTATGCTACCAGCAATTGTGAATTACATAACGATCCTGGAATAACCATGTTGATGCCTGCATGGCCTGGCAAACGCTAACTTCTCTGTGTATAATGCCTCACCCTTGTGCAATTCTTTTCATTCTTCAAAAGTCAGCTCTAATGTCAGTACTTTGCAAAGGACTTTTTATCGTCACCTTTTCCTAACTGATCTCCAGCTTTGAGCTATAGCTGTACCTTGTATGTCATACTGTGTTCCCTTTGTTTAAAGCCTATCTCCTTTTTTTTAGACCATGAGCTCCTGCCTGCATAGATTAGGAATTATTCACTTCCCAGACAGACTTTAAAGTAAGGCACTTGATAGGAAAAACTGAATGAAATTATTGAAAACCCATTATTTTTCTGCTTTCTTAAAGAGGTGCTAGTGAAATAAGTCATTTTTAGTATCTCAGGTTTATCACCACAGATTGTGAGTCATTATTGTACAATGTTGAAATGTAGTGTTTGTCTCTGCTTGCCGTTAAAAAAGATGATCAGAGATTTTTGTTTTATGCTAGTCTCTGCTTTCAAGTCTTTTTATTTCTCTTCCTGCATGGCAGTGGATCACCTCTCTAGTTCTTTCTGGTGTCAGTGTATCTGCTTTCAACAGCCGCCTCTTCTCTTTCCCTTCCTGTCCAAGGATGACATTCTGATTTGGACTGCTACTTGGAGCTCCATACACATTCTGATTTGGAGAATAGAGGAAAGGAAAGGACTGTGACAGGACAGACAGACTATCCGACGAATGGCTTGGTTTTAGCTCACAAAATTTGTAACACCTTTTTTTTCCCCCTAAAGTTTTGTTTATTTTGGTAATCTTTACCCCCAACGTGGGGCACTAACTCATGACCCCAAGATCAAGAGTCGCATGCTCTTCTGACTGAGCCAGCCAAGAGACCCTTTAACAAGTTTTTATTATTATTTTTACAATTTTTGTTTTTGTTTTGCTTGCAACCGGGTCCTGAGTGGTTGAGGTAAGTGGAACTCTGGCTTCAATCTAAGTGTGACGGGTTTCTGAATTTTTACAGCGATTCATCCCACTTCTATTATTTTTTAAAATTTAATTTGCTTAGTAATCTCTACACGCAAAGTGGGCTTGAACTCAAAACCCCACGATGAACTGAGCCAGCCAGGTGCCCCTCTATCCATCCCACTTTTAAATCTCATTCAGGTACGTAACACAAGGGTTCTACGCCTGTCATATTTCACGTGCATTTCTTTGATACTGATATATTAACATCTAGATCTTTCGTAAAATAGAAAACCGATGATGTAGGGAGATTTTTTAAAAATAGAATTCTGCACATAATTTAAAATTTCTCTTATTTGTGTTTTGAACATTGAAAGATACTATACAACCTACTTTCATCCTTTTGGATGTAATGTTGTAATGATAATAAGAACTATGTAATGATAATAGGCACCACTTACTGAATACTTTGTATACATCAGGCACTGTGCTAAGCATACTGATGATCTCATTTAATCACCATTATCCAAAGGCAAATGTTACTCTCTCATTATTTTATAGAAGGGACAACTAGACTTAAATATTAAAATCTTCTATTGGCTAGTTAAGCACAGGAGACAGAAACTGTATGTTAATCAATCTTGAAAACCCACTTAAAAATATTTTCATCTCTCTAGTTATAATTTTCCCACAATTCCAGTAATATTAAGTGGGGGGGACATCTTTATTGTTAGCATAGAAGTTAATGCTGTACAATTCACCCTTAACAGTCATCCACCCATTTTCCCCCAACGGCAGGCCAACCCCATCCCTAGACAACCACTCATCTACTTCCTGTCTCTATAAATTTGCTTCTTTCAGACATTTCATCTACATGGAATCCTATGATACGTGGCCTTTTGTTGCTAGCTGTCTTCACTTAACATAATGTTTAGGTTTTCAAGGTTTATCCTGCTGTAGTATTTATCATACTTCATTCCTTTGTATTGCTGAAAATACTGCATTGTATGGGCATACCACACTTTATTTATGCTGTCACCATTTGATAGACACTTGAGTTATTTCTTCTTTTGGGGTGCTATATCCGATTACATTTGTAAAAACATGTACAAATATTTAGGAAGATCAGTGGAAAAAACATTAAATTAGTTCCGAAACCTGGATGTTACAGTAGCTTTGGTAGTAATTCCATGCTTATTAAAGGAGATTTTTTAAAAAATGTTTATTTATTCTTTAGAGAGAGAGAGAGAGAAGCAAAGCTGAGCAGGGGAGGGGCAGAGCAAGAGGGAGATACAGACTCCAAAGCAGGTTCCAGGTTCTCAGCTGTCAGCACAGAGCCTGACAGTGGGGGAGGGGGTGGGGGGGGGTGTCAAACCCACAAACAGTGAGATTATGACCTGAGCCAAAGTTCACTGCTTAATGGACTGAGCCACCCAGGTGTCCTTTTATTAAAGGAGATTTAACTAAACTCCTACTTTAAACAGTCAAAAATTTTATATTTTATCTTTTTCATGTGTTTGGCCTACGATCTAAGTCCTGCAGCACAAGAAACATTAAATCTAGAACTATAAGTTATGCATTACAGCTAGGAAATGCAGTCAATATTGCAATCCAATTTAACCTTAAAATCTTTTTTATTTTTTACTTAGTTTAAAATATGGAGAATACTTTAAAACTCAATTTTACATGGCCCCTCTTTGAAGAAAAGATGCTCTCCATCACACCAAGTGATAAAAATTCTAATAATAAACAGAGGTGCCTGGGTGGCTAAGTCCATGAAGTTTCTGCTTCTTGATTTTGGCTCAGGTCACTATCTCTTGGGTTTATGAGGTCAAGCACCATGACTGGTTCTGGGCTGGCAGCATGGAGCCTGCTTGGAATTTTCTCTCTCTGTCTCTTCTTTTCTCACGCAGGCACTCTCTCAAAATAAATAAATATTAGGGGCACCTGGGTGCCTCAGTCGGTTGAGCACCTGATTTCTGCTCAGGTCATGATCTCCTGGTTTGTGAGTTCAAGCCCACTTTGGGCTTGCTATTGTCAGTGGGGCTTCAGGCCTTCTGTCCCTCTCTCTCTGCCTCCCCTGCTTGTCCACTATCTCTCAGAAATAAATAAATATTAAAAAATAAATATACATTAAAAATTCTAATAATAAAGAATCTGAAAATTATGGAGTGTACTGAGTAACTATTTTCATGTCTCCCTATTTTTTGTTTGTTTTTGTTTCTGGCAGGGAATGGAACACTTTCTAAAATCTTGTCATTTGTCACCGCAATCAAGAATTCTCTTTGCTGGGGCGCCTGGGTGCCTCAGTCGGTTGCGCGTTTGGCTTCGGCTCAGGTCACGATCTCAGGGTTAGTGGGTTCAGGTCATGATCTCACTGTTAGTGGGTTCGAGCCCCGCGTCAGGCTCTGTGCTGACAGCTAGCTCCGAGCCTGGAGCCTGCTTCAGATTCTGTGTCTCCCTCTCTCTTCGACCCTCCCCTGCTTGCGCTGCCTCTGTCTCTCAAAAATAAAAACCTTAAAAAAAAAAAAAAAGAATTCTCTTTGCCTCCCTTTTATACATAAAGTAGATCTTTAAGGAGGATTTGAGAATATCCTACTTGACCATTTTAACATTCCTGAAACCTGGAGCAAGCATCCTTTGACCACCCTTTGGGGTGCAAAAGGATTTATTTTTCATTCGCGGTGGGGTGAGGGAAGCTTCCAGTAAAAGAGTCTGGTAACTAATTAGCAATTTGCTTAACGAGTAGCGAAAACGGAAAGGCCTTGGATACACGCGAAGAAAGTAACATAACAGACCTGTACATCCAGAATCCGTTCTAAAAAATTCCGTATCTGGCGAGAAACAACTACACGCGGAAAAATTCACAACCAAGAAAGTGATTCTTCGCTAATTCTGCCTCGCTCCCTCGAAACTTGCGCGTGAAGCGTGCATTTATTGCCTGTCTCCTTGGCAACCGCAGCCCGATAGGTCCTTGGCAGGCACCTGGAAGAGCGCCGGGAGGCGCAGGTGTTCTCAGGCAGGCGTCTGCGCCTGCGCCGGCCCACCGCGCCCTCGTGGAGGCCCGGATGGAGGACGCGGAGACGCGCCGTTGCTATGGCACCTGGGTCCTGGCCGCCGAGGGAGCAGGTGTTGGGGTCTCCCTCGCCTCACTGTCAGAGCTTAGAAAGAGAAGGAGAGGAGAACTCCCCAGGCCATCTCTGTGACCCCAGCCGCTGCATCTTACACAGGCAGGAGGGGATACAGAGGGAGAGAAGGGAAGGATGATGTGTGCAGATATGCGTGGTGGAGGGTATTTATAGAGGGGACGGGGGTCAGACGTCTGCGACATCTGGGAGGAAAAGTGCTTAGAAGAAGAGAGCGAAGACGTGGGCGTCTGTTTCCGGCGAGTCCCGGGGCCAGCGACCCTGCGGGGGAGGTCTGGCAACACCTCGCTTGGCTTTGTATGAGGGAAAACCTCATTTTTGTCATTTTCTTTCCCGTCCCAAAGTTCTCATCCCTGGGAGAAAAAAAAGGCATTCCTGAGGTGGTAGCTTCCATGAAGAGGCTTAGGTATTCATTTAGGCGATGAGACCTGGGAACCCTGGATACAGATTAGAATTATCACCTAATGTTTGTGAAATATTATTTATTGTCATACTTTGTGACAGTTTTTTTTTTCTTATGGGATTACAGTTTGGAAGGATGCAGCAGGAAGAATGGGCAAGGTGGTCTCATGATGTCTTAGGGATTAGCTTTTGCTCAAGTACTTATTTTGTGTTAAAACAGCGTGTCTTGGACGTTCTTTCGATTCTCTTCGATTTTAAACAAGCGTATGTTCAAAAGGCTATGTAAGAGTGGGGTCCATGAAAGAGAGGAAACTATTTCCGAATGCCTGAATCCTGACAGAAAGTTGACAAAAGCGTCCACATACAGGCTTAGCTTAGACTCACACTAAAACATCTGCAGTCACATACCCACATGGGATTTAGCAGACACCCAGGAGGAAGGAATTAATTTCTCTCTCTCATTATAGTTAACCTATTAAGAGGGTGGTTCTTATCCAAGCCACTTACATAGATTTTTTTACTGCTGATAAACACTGAAATTTAAATGTGTGAAACTCACAAGGAGTAAGTGGTAGGGATTCAGTTTGTGTAAAATGTGTTTTTGTTCCAGTATGTTGACTGTGCGCCATATGGCCAGTACCCTGGGGACGATGATTAAAAGAACTGAAAGGGATTGGATATCCTGTGACTCATTTGAAAAAGGCTTAAGGGACTTGGTAACAAGAGTTTATGATTTATGTTCTTTGTTTACTTGGCAACCAGCCATGAAATTTTTGAAGGGACAGGAAACGAATGGCGGTACAAATTTAATTCATCTTCCTTTATTTAGAGTCACTTCAAACTGTGGCTTATTGTCTTTTTAATGATTGCATTACAGTATGACTTAATAACACCTAGTATGTTTAATTTTTTCATTTTATTTTTATTGATTATGCTGATTCTATCTTTTAGTTTTAAATTTGAGCTTTCACATGGGTGAGATTCTTTGTAAATAAAAAAGCACAACTACGGAAGTCCTCAGGCAACGATTTGCTTACAAACTCAGAACTATGTTTATTATAAAATTAAAGGAGAGCACTGAAGATTTCCATTGACATCTTATTCTCACAATTAGTTATGTAACCTAAACATCTTAATCAATAAATTCCAAGATCCCTGTTCTGAAAAGAAAGCTGATTATGCTAAGGCACTTGGGACTGTGAAAACCAGTATTGTTGCTCAAAGTATTTTGGGTCACAGTGAGTTTCGGGGTGTTCTTATCATCTGTGGCGCCCTTACTTTTAATTAGTAGATAGTTAGACATAACAGTTGATGTGGTTTAGCCTGTCTTGTAGCCAGGCAGTGGTAAATAAACTCACTCTGAAGTATTGGTTTGGTTTCTCTAGGTTACATCAAAATATTATTGCTCTCAAGCTTTGCTTTACAAATTACTGAAACCTTACTTTGAGTTCTTTAAGAAAGTCTACTTTGTATTCTTAGTTTAAAAGAAAAATTGTAATCCAATGAATACATTGGAAATCGTTATAATTATCAAGTTGATAAATTAGATGGAATGATTTGCATTCATGTACATAAAACTAACTTTGTCTTGAGAAGGGGAAGGGTACCAATACCAAACACCACGCTAAGGAAAGATGACATTTAAATGAAACAGACCAGAATTTTTTAAGTCTTAGATTTAAAAGGCCCCGATCATATGTTTTAGATTAAGTTTATCATGATATTATGCATTTCCTTTTAAATTCTCTGGCTTTTCATGACTTGGCAGTTATTTGCTAATTTGCAGCCTATTAAAAGTTGAAAATAAATCTTAGGGGTCCTCCAGCTTTACAGTTTTTGCTAAAGGTCTTTGTCATTGACAGGGAATGCAACACTTCTAACAGGCAGCTCACTTCAGGACAGGTTTGCAATGTAAATTCTGTTTTAAATTGCCAAAAATTTGTCCCTGTGTTTCCCTTGACTGTAGTTTTTCTATTTGAAATTAACTAAGTCCAATCTTCCTTTAGCCGGAAACCATTTGAATAATGCAAAGCACGTGTCAGGATTCTCATGTTTTGTCTTCTCTAGAATAATATTCCTAGGGAATTCCTCCTCCTCCGAGTCTGGTTTTCAGGCGTTTTACTCGCAAAGCTACCCTTTTTCCCTTCCTTCTCTTGTTTCCTCCTTCCTCCTGTTTTGCTAGCCTCTGAATGTGTTCAGCTTGTCTTCTGTCTTTACAGTGCAGCCCAGGAAACTGGATGCGGTGCTTCATGCTTTCTGTATGTCTCACCCACAGTCTCAGCCTTGCAGTTTATGTACGTTTTCAGTGTCGTCATCATCCTTTTAACTCACTGGAACCGACTGCTCACTAAAACCTACTAAAAGGTTTCTTACACACAGTATTGAAAAGCCTCACCTCTTCACTTTGCTAGTGCTCCTGCAACTAATGGGAAGGTGTTCTCTCATGTGCTTTCACTCTTATTAGATGGCAAACCATGGAAGGAAAATAATGTACATCTCCCTCTAGTAAAATTGGCACCAGGTTAGGTAGTCTAGTCATAGGTTCACAGATAGTAAAGTGAAGCCAGTGGCCAAAACAAAGCTTGTGGATAGTTTATTAATTCAGACAAAATCTCTCTCATTTTATATCCTAAAGAAATAGGTTCTTGACCTCCAAAAAGGGTTTTAGGCAACTTGTTCTTACTGAAGGCACAAGAGATGGCTCCTAGGTATAGAAACAGGTATACAGACAGGGTCCCAAACACTTGACGATGAGATTTCTATAGTTCTTTTGAAACTGGACCTAAAATTCTATGTACATTTAGAGAGCACTGTTCTTTCTGTTTTTGCTTAATAGTGGAAAATGTGCAGATTATTATATATTTCCATATTTATGACCATTAGATCTACATAAAGTTTTCCCACAACCCTGTTTTTTGAACAGATAATCTGACATCAGACTGTCCCCTTCTCCTTCCAGATTCTTCTCCAGAAACACATTATGTTCAGGTCACACTGGACAATTTTGTGTACTTCCATGTTTGTTTCCTTTTTCTCATGTTGTTCTTTGTCTGAAATAACTAAAACTCTAGTACTCCGTATTCCAAGCCTGTCTCAGCTTGAATTTGGTATTTCCAGTTTTAGACAGAGTTAATTGCTTTATTTTTCTTTTCATAGTTCTTTATATCTATACCTGTATCTATCTACCTATCTATCTTTATTCCATTTACATACATTTTTAAATTTCTTTTTTTATCTACATTAAAAATTTTTGGGTTTTGTTTGTGTTTGTATTCTGTACCACACTGGACACACCTCAGGGGCATAGGTCTACCCTAATCTTCTTGGGAATGTATATAGGAATATTATAGGTGGTCAACAAAGGTTCATCAAAACTGTACATATATACACATATATACGGTATGCTCACATGCATATATGGACACATTATAGGTGAAGATTTATCTCCTTTTATTTGAAAAATTATAGACAAAACAATTGGCAGGGCTAGGAACTGACCTCAATCTTTAGCTTTGTTCTCTTAAAAATGACTGAATTTATACACCATTTTCATAAACACTAACTTTCACCAGACCTCCCTATTTATTTGTCACTGTTACTGGATAGTATTAGGCATCACATTTTTTTTAATGAAAAATATAGTTCATAGAGTTGAAAACAGTTTGACTTCTGTGGAAATTAATATTTACCATAGTTGAAAGTCAAATGTCACTTAATTGAAAGTTCTCAGATCACAAATTATAACTATACCCTATAAACCAGTAGAAAGATTGAAAAATTGAGGATAGGAAGTAATATTCAGGTTCCCCTCACTATTTGAAAGTTTGCTTTATGCTTCTTTTACAAAAGACCCACATTTGTACCTGTTTTTGTTCACTGAATGAAATCTGAAGAGGATTTTTGCTTTTATGAAACGGTAATTGCTTCTTTGCTTTAAGCCATGTTGACTTTCAAAAGGTTTCATTGGAATGCTCTGCTTTTAAAGAGCAGTGGAAACCTGTATTTGTTTTAATTTCAACATAAGAAAATGTTAATGAGTATGACTTAAAAGCTGGGTCATCTGCTCTGACCTGAGCAAGGAGTTTTAATGATTGGCAGGGGATGTGGAAAATCCTTCCCTAAGCCTCAGATAGTCTTCTTATCCACCTTTTTTAGTCTCCTTGTAAATGAGGGTTTCAGGAATTGGGTGGAGGGGGATGGTTTTCAGAGTGGATGTCTAAATGTCAATGTCTAGCCATTGAAGGTCTCTCAAGGTATACAGATATATGTTTATTTGGAACATCTCATGCTTTGTGTTTCTGTGTGCTGGTTAGCTTATTACATTAATTTCCATTCTCCACTCTACCCCTAAAATGGACATAACATACCTTATCTTTTTAAATCTTACAGCATTATTCTTCAACAAACAGAAAATGGATGAAAATAAAGATATGGACTCAAAAGAAAGTGGAGAATATGAAGATGACTTTGAAAAGGACCTGGAATGGTTAATCAATGAAAAAGAAAAAAGTGGTGCCAGCATAATAGAGGTAAATATAAATTACCAAAAGTATTCATAATGATACATTAACAAACTGCTTTGTAATTTTTTAAGAGTTTTGCATATATTATGTCCTCTAAACCTCCCCAAATTCCTTTAATATGCACAGAACAAGTACCATTATTTCTACCTTAGAGATGAGAAATTGAGACATTAAGAGTTTATATGTTGTATCCTATGGTGAGAGATAATTAGCAAGAGAACAGGGATTAAGTTAGCACTTAGTAAAGTTTAAATTATAGTTAAAAATAGGAGTACCTGGGTGTCTCAGTCAGTTGAACTTCTGACTTCAGCTCAGGTCATGATTTCGCTATTCATGAGTTCAATCCCTGCATTGGGCTCTGTGCTGACAGCTCAGAGCCTGGAGCCTGCCTTGTATTCTGTGTCTCCCTCTCTCTCTGTGACCCTCTCTCGCTCATGCTGTCTCTCAAAACTAAATAAGTGTTTAGAAAAACTAAAATTATAATTAAAAATTATAATTTGTAGAATATAAATAAATGATTTATTGCATCAAAAATAAAAACAAGTACAATTAATTTCTACTCTGTATAAACTTGGGGAAAAGCATGGAGTTCTACTTTTAATATAAGTGAAAATAAAGCAAATCCTCAAAAAACATGGTCTTTTGGCTAATATTTGAAACCTTAAGACTGAATTAGCTCTTCATGGGAATGTATATAGAGAAAAATATGTAGAGAGTCAAAATTGAACCATAGGAATACTGTAGAAAAAAGTGGAACCATTAAACATGATCATACCCTATTTATCAGACAGAAGGGAAATCCGGGAAAATGAACCTGTTCCTGGATCATGGACAGCTCTTTCTTTCTTTTCATATATATATATGTACATATGTATATATATATATGTTTATGTATGTGTAGTGTGTGTGTCTATATATAATTTGTGTGTATACATGTGCATATCTATTCATACATGTATGTATTCATATGCATATATATATGAAATTAGAGTCAATAAATAGGGAAGTAATGAAGAAAAGATGTAAGACTCCTATAGGAATAGGGACTTTAGAGGGACAGTGATCTAAGTAATTGCAACAGAAGTCAGATTAAGAAGGTTAAGGAAAATAATATGAGAAAAGAAGACAAGAAGTTTTACATCACAAACTTCTCTTAGTTCCATTTTGCTTTCTTATGCATTGGAGAGGAGAAATGGGATAATATTTGAAAAAGACAACAGAGTGAAAAGTAAAGATTTTTTTGAGATGGCCTTTAAATGGGAGTTTTATGCATCTTTAACAGAAAAATAGTAAGAATGAGTAGAGGCAGAGATACTCCAGAGTGGTAAGTTTGAACCAAAGTCTCATGACTGGAAGGGTGTGAGATCCAAAGCACAGAGTGCTAGAATTAGAAAAGAGATAATGATGATTCATTGTTCCACTTCTTAATTCATTCAGAAAATATTAATGATCACCTACCATGTATCAGAGGCTGTTGTGGGTGCTGGGGATACAGTAGTGGTCGAAACAAAGGGCTCTCGTCAATCTTACTCATTCTTGTGGGTGGTTATAATCACTTCTTCCTGGGAGGCTTCCAGGAAAAATGGATGACAGAGATAGAGACAGGGATGAGGCCTGCGGGGTGAAATCTCACTGTAAAAAGTGGTCGTTTTATTGCAATGGGTTTGTTTGTTTGTTTGTTTGGCTTCTTTTGCAGTGGGTTTAAAAAAAATGAAAACCAAAGAAAATTAGAAAGCAGATACTGTTGGAATGAACAGGAAAATCAAATATAGCTTAACGAAAAACCCAATTACAATGCAGAAATCTTAGTTTAATCTTACTTATTTGTTAGATATTTTAATGGGCCAGGTTTATTTGCATATCAGACATTTAGCAATGCTGTGCAGGTTAGGAAGGGGTGGCTATCAGAAGAGATGAACTTTAAGCATGAAATTTAAGAGGAAGGAAATTTTACGAGGTCGAAGAGAGCAGCAAGTAGTAACTCCTGTAAAATTGTTTCAGGAGTGAGAGAACTGTCTGGAAAAAAGAAAAACTATTGTAGGGGGAAAGTGTTTCTATTTGGTCGGTGAATATGTATGTATGTAGGAAAGATGTTAGATAAGAAGCCTTTAATTAGAAACAGCAGGTGTAGAGCAGGGTTTGGTGATGTGATAATATTGATCTATGGTTCATGTGGAATTAGGCTTTTTAAATATAAAACTAAGTTTATGATGGTGTTAGCATAGATTGCTGGAGCCTTGGAGGATAGATGAGGAAGGAAAATGTCATCTGGAGATAAAAATTGACTGGAATTTAGATACAGATCCTGCAGAAAATGGCAGCAATAATAATCTGAAAAGATTATAAGAATCTCAGAATGATTAGAACTTGACTAAAGACTGAGGTTGTAATGGTCCTGGGGAGAAAGATAGTTTTTTTGAAGAATACAAATATTATAAGGAGAAAACAAAAAAATGTTTCTTCTGAAAATTTGAAGTGAGGATTATTTTATAGAGGAGGCGTATTAACATAATACTGTACTATTTGTAGTTACCTTTTTATTCATTAGCATAAAAAATTTTAAATATTAATATAACCCCTAATAACATCCAATTCAGATTTAGCATTAAATTTTTCCTAAAGTGCTGTTGTCACATGTATTTCCCTTGGGGTACTCATAAATATGAGTTAGAATATTATGAACACAGTAAAAGTAAGAAGCATGTAAATTTTCCCATTCATTACATATATTGCACAACTATGGAAATGCATTTTGGATTATCTACATATAAATGGACAAAGAGAACCTCATATTGTTTTTTTTTTAGATGGCTTGTGGGAATGAAGAGAATATTAACCAAGAATTGAAAGACCATGAAACAGAACACATGGAACAGAATTCTGATCCTGACAAATCTTTGAAGAATGAAATTTCACCAAGAAGAAATGACTTCATTTCTGTACCAAGTCTTCAAACTTCGGATCTCATATCTGATTCAGATAGTGAAAACTCTTTCCAGGAATCCAAAGTGGAGAGCCAGAAAGACCTGGAGGAGGAAGAGGATGAGGAAGTAAGGAGATATATTATGGAAAAGATTATAGAAGCCAACAAGATTCTCCAGAATCAGGAACCTGTGAATGATAAAAGGGAACGAAAACTAAAGTTCAAAGACAAATTAGTTGACCTGGAAGTTCCTCCACTGGAAGACGCTGATACTTACAAAAATCATCTTGAAAATGAAAGTAGAATGTCTGGAAAACTGTCACAGTTATGTATTTCCAATGAATTTGGACAAGAAAATGTGCTCCTGTCACTCACTGATGGAAATTGTGAAGAGAACAAAGATAGAAAAATACTAGTTGAGAGAGATGGAAAGTTTGAACTTCTGAATTTACAAGACATTGAGAGTCAGGGGTTTTTGCCCCCCATTAATACTAATAGTACAGAAAATGAACCTCTCCAGTTGTCATCCAGATCTTCAAACTCAAATGTCAGTGATGTCAAGAAAGAAGAGCCTATAGCAAAGATTTATGCTGTCGCTCATTCATCAACAGAAGAGCCACTGGCTTATATCCCTCAGCCACCAGCCAACCCCAAGACACGTCCAAGCTCTGCTGCCAACTCAGATCGAAGTAAGGGGAACGGGAAACCCAATCACAGGACACAGTCTGCAAATACATCTCCAGTGACCTCAACATATTGTCTTTCCCCTCGACAGAAAGAACTGCAAAAACGGCTAGAAGAAAAGAGAGAGAAATTAAAGAGGGAGGTGAGAACATAAGTGGGCATCATATTGAAAGCAGAATATATTTTCATGTTTTATATATGCAGTGGGAATTGAAATGGTCCCTCAAAGTATTGGATATATGTGCTTGCTTTTTTGTTTTTCTTTTGTTAAAGTGGTTAAATATTAAGAATGCAGATCTATGGAGTAAACACCATGATTATCTTGGTCCTTTCTTGGAAGGATCACAGAGCACAGTAGTGAATGACTTGTGTTAGAGGTAGAGATCTCAGTGATGATGTCATTGGATCCTTTTATTTTAAAGGTGAAACTCAGAGAAGTGCCTGCTGAAAGTAATCTTGATGTGAGCAGGTCAAACTCACGTGTCATGTAGAAAAATGAAGTCACAAATTTGAGTATAGGAGGCAACAGGTTGATTTGGATTTTAATTCTCTGACTTATGTGTGTATGTGTTTTCACGTATTATTCCATGCCTATAATTCCTTGATTTCAGGGATTAAGAATAGAGCCTAATAACCTCAACAAAGTATTTCCGAAATGCCATGTGGAATCCCAGATGATGATGATGATGATGATGATGATGATGATGATGATGATGATGATTTTGTTCTGTCTATCAAGAAAAGGCTGTGAAGTAACCAAAGCAATTCTTTGGGGTCTTAGGGATTGCAATGCAGGAAACAGAGCATCAACCTAAATAAAAAATGTGCTCTGAACACTGAGCTAGTGAGCAGGGGGTGAAGGCCTATAAAGGTAAAATCCACAAGGTTACATAACTTGTTTTGAAAGAATTATGATTGATGATGGCAGAGCGTAAACTGACTAGCTAATACACATAGGTTATTTGGCCAGCAGGTGTTACATTATCTCTGTTTCCATCCAAAGTAAAAGAATATGTCTCATCGGGTGGTTAGGGTTGCAACTGACAAGGTGCAGTTGACTAAAGTCAAAAGATCATGGTGGACTGAGAATCGAAACAGGAGACTTGAAATAGACAATGCATAGGCTCCACTTCTTCAATGTCCTTTCAACTCTATTTTGAGTGACTCTCTTTGCAATGCTTACTTCATTTTGTATCTTCTTTCACATTTCCCCCTTCTGATCAAGATCTTTCTGGCAGGTAAACATCAATGACAAATTTTGATGATCATGCAGCCCTATTTCATTATTGGAGTGGTTGGCAACCTGGAATTTGCTCTGGGCCCCTCATGTGCCTTAGAGGTTGGAATCTCCTAGTGCTTGTTGCTTGATATGTTCAACAAGCATGAGAGGTGAGAGTCTTCCAGCCACATTGGAGTAACAAGGAGGTTTGAGGAAATAAGACCTAGAAGTCAATTAGATTTTCCTTTCTTTAAGTAAAAGGGTACATGTGATTAATGGTTTTGAGTCTTTGAACCAACATTATCTGGGTTCTGACAGGATTTGTAACATTGGCTGTGAAAAGCATTGACAGTGGGATAATAATAAGTATAGAACAAATTTAAACAATGATAGGATAACTTGTAGCCCAGGTCCCAGTTCTGATCAGGAGTCAACTAAAAATATCTGAGAATCTGAAATCTAATCACCCAAAGGTTTTAGAGGGTGAGATTCCCCTTAGAAATTTAGCAAGCTTGAAAATCTTAGCAGTTTCTAATTCCAAGTGACAGGAAGTCCTTATCCACATACAGCAAGAAGTTTTAGTGATGGCAGACCCTACCTTGGGTCACAAGTAAATAACCTAATGCTCTGCTATTATTGAGGAGAACATGAGCTAGAGTTTACTAATAGCTCAGATAGCTTGGGCAATGGACCTGGAAGTTCTGCTGATGGTTCAAGAAAGATTTCTAGTCATGGACTCATTCCAAGCCAGCAGCTGAAGATCCTCCCAAATTAGGCCCCTTTACTAAGGTTCTTCTCTCCTGGGAGACCACAGCCTTGAGAACATCCACGACTATTATCTTTATATTCAGGGGGGTTGTCAACTGGATAACCATCTTCTTTCAGTTTTTTTTTTTCAGTGGGGAGAGACTTCTTTTAGTTCTATGACTAGTTCCTGTGTGGTTATCCTTTAGTAATTAACTCAGGGATAGAAAAAAGGGAAGTTAGATATCCCTGGTGACATTGCTCTGCCATTCTCCAGCTGTCTAGGCAAGCAGATGCCCAAGATTGTCCCCTGAAAGTGCAGACGAAAATGTATCCTGTAGCGGTGCAAAGCATCTCTGCTTGGATCTGGTTATGGACTCCTTTGTTGGGATGGAGGACATGATAAGAGAAAACCAGGGTTCTATTTTATTTGAGCAGACAGAAAGAGGGCGGCTGTGTCATTCAGATCTTAGCCTAAAGAATCTTTTGTAAGATGGGATGGGGAGGGTCTTGCAGCTACAGGTGTCTGTTGGGGAACACTTGTTGATTGTGCCTTGGCATGTCTGCAAGAGCCAAGTATAGGAGGCTTCTGGCTCCTGATAAATTGTTGGACTGCTACATGTGTTTTCCGCCAGCGTTTTGGAGTGGTTAAAGTGAAGCAGAGGAGATTTTCTTCCCTGGGAGGCCAAGTTATTTGAACTTGAAAGTTGAGGTCAGAGGGGACAATCTAGTTTACAGAGAAATTAGGGAAAAGAGTGAAATTATAAATGAGATGCCCAAGAGTCTCCTTATCCTCCGCACGAAGCTGGGAATGACGTTCTCAGTAGCCAGAAGAGTTACCCAGTAGAGCTTGCTATAGCTTAGGGTGTTTGAATTATGGCTTTGTCTACTATTTAGTTCCTCTAATTTGGGTGGAAATAAGCAGGATCAGAAAGTATCTCATGTTTTAAAAACAAACAAACTCAAGTAACCAAAATAGCTGAGTACAAGTATGATTAACAAGAGCGCTAAAGTGCTGCTACAAGGATTTTTCCAAATATTTCATGAACATTAGGCATTAGTAAGAGTCTGTTGTGAGATTATACAAGCCTGGTCATGACTCTTGGGAAAGCTGTCTGTCTACTTCAGGTACTGTCTGCTTCTCCTCCAGATTGTTGCTTTTGAGTGGGTCTGGATATTTTTGGTTTGAGATCTCTTGTGGGTGGGGATGTCCAGTCAGGTGAGGATGCCTTTTTTTTTTTTTAATAAGAACTATGTATCCATGGGTCAATACCTTTAAGTTTAGCAGCATAGGGGTTAGTTAACAATATTTGATAATGGCCCTTACCAGTGAGGTTGGAGGTCATCCTTGTGAGGGTGACATTTCTAGTAAACAAATTTCCAGGTGGGGGTTTATGATGTTGAAGACGTTTATCTCCCTGAAGTGTGCTGGGAAAGGATTGCTGTTTGAGCTTGGTGTTAGTTTCAAGTACCTTGACAAGATCTTTGCAATAGATTAATGGATTTCCTTTCAGTAGTTAGGCCATCCTTATAGGTGTTCTGGTAATAATTTCAAAGGGAAATAATTTGTGTTTACCAAACAGAGTGGATCTTAGGTTAAATAATGTCAAGGGAAGGGCTTTAGACCAAAGCAGACTGAAAGATACAGTAAGATTTGCCAGTTGGGTCTTAATTATTCCATTTGTTCTATAGTGGCAGAGTATTGGGGATGGTATGTGCAATGAAAATGTTGTAACGTTGGCCAGATGTGGCAAATGGCCTATAATATTTGTTTTATGACATAGCTCCCTCAGTCATTGTGAAGTTCTGGGGGGTGTACCTCAGTTTGGAATTATTTTCTCCAATAATTTTTACCATGGAGCTGAGGCCTATACTCCATGACTAGGAAAGGCTCTTGCACAGGGAGAAAACATACAAGCCATTACTAGAACATATTTGTGTCTTTGAGATGGTGGCGGCTGGATAAAATCCAACTGCCATATTTCAAAGGGCCCAGAGGGTAAGAGAAGATATCTCTGCCCTCAGAAGGTAAGGGTTTAGATGGCAGTGTTTAGAGAATGATAGTTGAAATGATGACATAGGGGGAGACAGCAAGAGGGTTTCATAAAAAGTTAATCTACTGGAAGACAGATGCTGAGTATAATGAATCTCGTTCTCATGATAATGGAGTTTTCAATGGGGGGTGCTTATTTTTATGACATACATTTTATTATTTATTTATTTAAAGTTTAGTTATGTTGACAGAGGTGTGGGAGGGAGAAGCAGAGAGGGAGGGAGAAAGAGAACCATAAGCAGACAGGTGGAGCCTGACAGGGGGCTCAATCTCAAGAACCATTGACATCATGACCTGAGCTGAAATCAAGAGTCAGACGCTCAACCGACTGAGTGGCCCAGGTGCTCTCATGACATACATTTTATTTTTTATTTGTTTTTAAATTTAAAAAATGTTTATTTTTGAGAGATAGGGGAGGGGCAGAGAGAGAGGGAGACACAGAATCTGACACAGTCTCCAGGCTCTGAGCTGCCAGCACAGAGCTCGATGTGGGGCTCGAACTCCCAAACCGGGAGACTCTTAGCTGACGGAGCCCCCACCCAGGTGCCCCTGTCATACATGTTTAAATGATGACTGACAACATTATATCAGGAAATAATCAGATGTCTAGGAATTTCACACAGTATTAGGAACACTGTATAGATGTTACATAAAGAAAGTTTTGTATTATTTCTTATTTGACAGTGCTTCCCGTGTGATTTAACATAGCAGATGAACCTAATAGGTCCTATGGAATTTTCCAGTTCAAAAAGACTTCATTTAGAAGTTGATTTGGGGGAGTTTATAAAAAAAATATCAAAAGGTTTGGACACCTGACCCAGTAGGATAACAGAAAATTATAAAGCAATCTTTAATTATCCATTTAATCAAATGAATTTTCAGGGACAAATACAGAAGATTACAGTTAGTTACAAAAGCCTTTGCTGGTCTTAATAGAGAAGACTCAGCTTTCCCAAGTAATCAAAGACATGATAAAGACATAACATAGAACCTATTTCCTAGGCGGATTACATTGAAAGTAAAGATACTTTGTGTACAATCTCTTATTTATAGCAGGCCAACAATCTGAGAAAATTTTGTCCTATCAAGAGAGAAAACCAAAATTTCGCACTAGTGTACTTTTGATATTGAAACTGAACTTTAAATACATTCGTTTTGGGCGCCTGGGTGGCTCAGTCGGTTAAGCCTCCGACTTCAGCTCAGGTCAGATCTCACATTGGTGGGTTCGAGCCCCTCGTCCGGCTCTGTGCTGACAGCTCAGAGCCTGGAGCCTGCTTCCGGTTCTGTGTTACCTTCTCTCTCTGCCCCTCCCCCTTTCATGCTCTGTCTCTCTCTCTCTCTATCAAAAATAAATAAAACATTTAAAAAAAATTAAAAAAATAAATAAATACATTTGTTTTGATCTTGGCCAACTTGATTACATGTGAAGTTCCTTTTCCAAGATTTCTTTCCTATAAACCTTCTACAACTTTCTGTCTATTTTAGTTTGTCTCTTCTTCTTTCTCTTTCTGCAATAACTAGCCTTACTTTATGACAAAATCACTTTCATTTCCCTCAACAAAATGCATTTCTTCCTCACACCTTCTTTTACCAAAAACATACACCCTGCTTTCCTCTCCTACTTTCCATTTCCATATGCAGTCATTTTCTTACATCCTTGTTGAATTTTAGTAGTTTTACTTTCAAAAATACTAAATAGAATTTTTAACTCTTAGCATCTTAATTCTTAGTAAAAATTAAGAAACAATTTTGGACTGGTACGTTTATACATATGTTTCATCATTTCATCATTTTTACAAGTCACTTTGTTTTTAGTTCATTTATTTTGAGAGAGAGAGAGAACAGGGGAGAGGTAAAGAAAGAGTGAATCCCAAGCAGGCACCACAATGGGGTCCGACAAGGAGCTCGAATCCCCAAACCCTGAGATCATGACCTGGGCTGAAATGAAATCAAGAGTCAGACACTTAACCAGCTGAGCTACCCAGGGGCCCCCCATCATTTCATAATTTCTAGTATTCCCCCGCATGGTCATTTTAATTTTTTTTGCATAGGTTTGTTTATTACATAGGCCTAAATATTATATATATTTTTGTCTTTCTATAAAAAAATTTAAAAGCCAAAACTAAATAAACTTAGGTTTAGCAATCAATATCAGTATGTTATATATTTTGAAATTATTTAGATAGTTAACGAACATTTGTTATCTAGTTTAATTCAGCATAAACTTTGATCTCATTTATATTTACTTAAATTGCTTGCCTTTAGTAATTACACTTGGATTAGAACACTAAACAGCTAATCATCAATCTTAAGTTATTTCTTTTATTGACAAATTTTGAAACAGATAGCATGAGCTTTTATGATTAGTAAACCTAGGTAGAAAAAGTTGTTTATCTCTATTGCCTCTGATGCTGGTAACTCTGAAGACATTTCCTATTTTTATTAAACCAGCAAACTTAAACTTGCATTTTTAATTTACTTTTATTTTTACTAAAGGTTTTATTCAAATTCCAATTAGTTAGCATACGGTGTAATATTAGTTTCAGATGTACAGTATAGTGATTTAACACTTCCATACAACACCCTGTGCTCATCACAAGGGCACTCCTTAATCCCCATCACCTATATCACCCATCACCTGACTCACCTCCCCTCTGGTAACCATCAGTTTGTTCTCCATTATACTAGCATTTATTTATCAAGGATTATCTCAGATCATGTGAACTTGAAAAATACATGGGTTAACGGTTTTTGTATTTCTAGGAATCTTTTGAATACTTAATTTATGTAAGCACTTAATTGTTTTTAATTGTTTAGTCCAATTAAATGGACCTCTTTTATAAATTAGCTTTGGCAATGCCATCAGAGATAGGAAATAGCACATCACTGTAACATACATATGTAGACATACGTAATATATAGATAGATATAGACAGAAACCTACAGTTTTATTTTAAGATTTCATACCATGATTCAGGCATGATTCAGCTCTTCTCAAAAGAATAGCTGGATCCAAATTGTATTTCTGGCAGATGGACCAAGTTAAGGTTAACTGCTCAGATGACCAGAGTCTTTTACTAAGGATTTTTATTTGCATGCTGTGAAGAACCTTACAGAGCTATCCCCAGAATTCTGGCAAGAAGATTGGAATGAGGAAGTGGTACTGAGGAGGGTACTGAGGAGGTGGAGATGGTGCAGAGAGAAAGCGGAAGATGCCCCAGAAGCAGTTCCTTGGTGCAAGAGGGCTGTTGCATACCCAGAGACAAAGAAGAAGGAAGGGAACAAGATGGTGCCCGAGACAAGGAGGATGGGTCTTCTTAAAATTGTTTGCTTCAGTTAATTTAGAAGTGGCATTTTGTAAAGAGGAGATTTTTAGAATCCTGAATATGTTGCACACCTCCCAGGTACCAATTGAAATAGGCATCCCATTTGATTGTCTTTATAACCCTTTTCCATATGTGCATGCAAATAAACTAATTTTAGGATATCAAAAGTGCCATTTTGACCAAAGAAGTTTTTAAATAATCTTGGGTAATATAATCCAATGGGGCAAAAATTCACAGCAAGAAGGGCCATTTTATTTAACACAAATACCGCAGGAGTTACAATAGGGGGCTGCTTATTAGAAGCTCCCTAGAATTATTTCCCACAATTGAGTACTTATCAAGAACCCAAAACCCAAATGTTCCATTCAGAATGAGTGAAGATGGAATCTTCCCCTCAAAAATGAGTGAGGTCAGAAGCCAGTAAGAGAGGACATCCAAATAAAGGCCTGAACCTTGACCAAGATGAGGGGAGGGGGTTTCAGGACCAAGAGGATTTATCACTGTGACTCAAAACCACCAAGGATATGTAGGAGTGCAATGACCTTTTGGCACCTTACTCAAATCCATGGCAACACTGGAGACAGAGGTCAGGTACTTGAGATCCTAACAGCTATGCCAAGTAATATCAATTAAGAAGAGGCTGTGAAGAAACCAGAACATTTATTTGGAGTCTTAGGGATTGCAATCCGGGAAACACAGATCAACCAAAATTGACAGTGCTTTGAATTATGAGTGGGGAGTGCAGGATTATAAAGACAAAACTCACAAGATTTTTGAAAGAATTATGGTTGTTGGGGGCAGAGTTTAAACTATCAAATACACAATTGACTATTTAGCTAACAGATATTATATTCTCTCTATTTTGGTCCAAAGTAGAAGAGGAGTTCTGGATGCAATTGACAAGAGTCAAAAGTTGCCCTTGTTCTGAGAACAGAGAACTGCAGGGGTAGACCTGCATTGGTCCTCTTTCCTCAAGTCCTTTCAACTCCATTTTGGGTGACTCTCTTAGCAGTGCTTACTTCATTTGGAATCTTTTTTCATAGCTCTTGAATAAAACTGTGTTTTATTCATGAAAACTCCAGGTCCTAAAACTGGTGAATTTTCTCTAAATTACTTATATCAGTGCCCCAGTTCTCTTTTTTACTGGATATCTAATGATATTAAGCTGAACAACAAAATGTCTGATTGTAAATGCTAAACCTCAGCAGGATCACAGGTAGATAGAATTTTACAATTAGAAGAATCCCTAAAGATCCTTTTACAGATAAGAAATCTATAGTCTGGAAGTTTAAATAACTTTACCCAAATCACTCAACTTGTTTATAGCAAAATAGGAGCCAGAATCTTGTTTTCTTGGCATCTTTTGAGAAATGGTGTAGGAATTATATAGAAAAGAATCAAGGGAATTTCTAGTGTTTAAATAAGGAGCCAATATTAGCAGAAACAGGTGAAAAACAAAGTAAGGGTTTATAACCTATAGAACACTCAGGCAGGAATATGAAAAAATGCATACTAAATAAAGTTTAGCTTGCTTGGCCACTAATATCAAACTGTAAGAGGCAGACTTAGTCTACTTGGTTCAGGTATATAACAATACTTAAAAGGATCTGCTAATGCAGAACTTTATGACAATAAAAAATAACATTTGAGAATGAACTATATAATGTTTGTTGTACACACTCATGCATGTATAAGTGTACTTGCATATTTCTATAAATATTATATAAGAGGTTTTTTAAAATTTCTGGGTCTTTTCACTAGTGAACTGAGTAATCTTGAACTGGTGTGACTCAGAAGTAGTTTTGCTTTTATCTTGATCCTCTTTTCTGGGTGTCACTTAGTTTTGGTGCTGAGATGCACTTTTCTCATGTCAGGATCCTCAGAACTAATTTCCCTTTGCTTATGCACTTGCTGAAGACATGGTCTTTATTACTTATATACTTGCTCAAGACTGTATGTAAATGCTAAGACTTTTTCATATTTTTTAGTTGGTTTCAGGAGAAGGCTTTCTTTGTTTATGCCCAACAAAATATTTGCAGGGTTGAGCTGCTCTACTGTATCTATTCTGAGTGCATCATTTCATTGTTTTCCTTGGCAACTACGTTATCTGTACTTTGGCTGATATCTTCTGTGTAATATCTACATGTTCCTCCAGAAAGATAATCATCTTACCACACTGTCTGTATTTACAAGGTATTGCCAAATGAGAAAAGAGGCAGAACTGAAACAAAAGCATTTATTTGAGGTTTCAGAATTGCAGTTTGAGGAGTAGAGATTTGGATAGCAACCCAAATTATTTCCACTAGAGCACAAAAATCAAGAGGCAAAAAAGAATGCTTGTATATATGTTATTTACAAAGAATTTTGTTTGGTGTTGACAGCAGAAAATTAACCTTGGCTACACATAATTGGTTGCTAAGGCTATGGCTAAGAAAAAGTCTGTTGCTGTAGAAGGTTGCAGGTACTGGTTGAGTCCTTGTTATATTGGTAGTTTGGCCCAATTCAAATGTTTATGATTACACTCAGTGAGGACTTGGATAAGGCCCACACCCTAATGGCCCCTGACTCCAGTTTAAAATTCCTTGACATAAGGTGAATCCATTTTATTTCAGCTTTCACATTACCCAAGTTCCTTTTTGTAAAAAGAAACTTACAAGTAAATGTAAATTTTAATCTTTGATAAATCCACATTTTATGTAAGCATTTTTAGGGCTTAGAAAATAGTATATAGGTATTTCTAAATAGAAAGCTCTAGTTTTTATTCACATATATGCATATCTTTTTCTTTAAAAAATTTTAATGTTTACTTTTGAGAGAGAGAGACACACACACAAGAGTGCAAGGGGTGGGTAGGGACAGAGAGAGAGAGAGACACAGAATCTGAAGCAGGCTCCAGGCTCTGAGCTGTCAGCAGAGAGTCCAACACAGGGCTTGAACTCACGAACTGTGAGATCATGACCTGAGCTGAAGTCGGACACTCAGCTGACTGAGCCACCCTGTGTGTGTGTATTTTTAAATAGTTTATTATCAAATTGGTTTCCATACAACACCCCGTGCTCCTCCCCACAAGTGCCCTCCTCCATCACCACCACCTCTTTCCCCACCTCCTCCTTTAACCCTCAGTTCGTTTTCAGTATTCAATAGTCTCTCAAGTTTTGCGTCCCTCTCTCTCCCCAACTCTCTTTCCCTCTTCCCCTCCCCTGGTCCTCCATTAGATTTCTCCTGTTCTCCTGTTAGACCTATGAGTGCAACCATATGGTATCTGTCCTTCTCTGCCTGACTTATTTCACTTAGCATGACACCCTCAAGGGTCCATCCACTTTCCTACAAATGGCCAAATTTCACTCTTTCTCATTGCCATGAAGTACTCCATTGTACATATATACCACATCTTCTTGATCCATTCATCAGGTGATGGTTTTTAAAAGGAGAGTATCACCAGGATTCTGTCACAAAATTATATGCACCCTTCCAGTATATCGATATTTTAAAAGACATTCTGTGCTGTCAGTTGGATAGAATTTTTTCTTTCCTTCTTACATTTTGTTCAATCAAAAGGAATTAGAAAGGCTTGCTATATTGTTAAATGTAAAGAAAGAACTCTGAATTCCATCATCTGAAGAAAATTAAAGCATGAATTGTACAATTCAGTTCACTTAAGTGCTAAAATTTTAATATTGGAAGAGACTTGAGAGCTCTTTAATTTCATTCCGTCTTGCAGATGAGAATACGGAGGTAAGTGCTTTGCCCGAACTGACATAGGATGATGGCAGCGTGATTGTCACTCAGCCCTCCTAACTTTCGGCTCAGTACCGTTTCCACTGTGATATGGCCCTGGCACGCTCCACTGTGCTCCTGGTCACTGTGTTACAGCTCTGTACAGCGGGTTTAAGTACCTCTCAAGTTTAAGAAACTTCCTTCTATAACATTAATTGAATAATTCATATAAAAATCATTTTGTACTTATAGTTAACTGTCTAAATATTTTTCCGATAAAGATTTATTTTGTGAATAGGTGCTAGTTGAAAAATATGTTTAAACATTGTAATAAAAAATTTCAAACACATATGAAGGTACAGCTAATCCTTGTGTCAATCACCCAGATTTAAAAGTCATTGAGATTTTGGCATATTTGCTTCATCTCTTCTGTTTCTTGACTGATGTATTGTTAAAGCAAATCCTAGGTAGCACATTATTGCTCACTTGTAGATTTTAGTATGTCTTTCTAAATGATGATTTTAGCATTTTCTTTCATGACCACAATGTCATTTATCACAATTAACAAATCTAAGAATAATGTAAAAATGTTTCAAAAGTTTATGGTGCTCCTATAGACACCATATAGTGCTTCTAGTGTTGTGGCCTTTTTTCCTTTAAATTTTGCAAAGCTACAATTTTTGAGAGGTTTAATTCCAATAGTAAACCAGGAAATGAAGGAGAGATTCAAGGAATTCCTGAACAGCATGCATATATTGTACATTATGTAATTGTAGAATTTATCTCTATAATTTATCTGATAAATCTTCATTTTCTTCCTAAGCAAATTAGAGTCCTTGTTTATTGTTTAGAGAAGGCCAATTTTCAGAAGGAAAGTTTTAGGAGCAGCAAATGCTAATTTCAGATTTCAAAATCTCTCTCTCTACTCTGATAACTCATAAACAATTTTATTAATTTTTCCATGAATGTCTTTTGATACTCTTTCCACAAGGAAGAACAACGAAAAATAGAAGAAGAAAAAGAAAAGAAAAAAGAGAATGACATGGTATTTAAAGCATGGTTGCAGAAGAAAAGAGAGCAGGTCCTAGAAATGAGGAGAATTCAGCGAGCAAAGCAAATCGAAGACATGAATAGCAGAGTAAGTAAAACTTCTCTATGAAAATAAGTTTATACAGATATGAAAGCTGAGTCACAGGAAGAAATGTGAATATCAGAATAAGGACCTGTGGAAAAAGTAGGAAAAGTGGTCCAAGAATGACCCTTGCAAAAGACACAACATATAGATGACTTTACAATTAAATTCTAAGAAAATCAAATGATTCCTATTTTATTCAGACTTCTATAGTACAGAAAATGGAAAACTACTAATATGTTTTTTCAGGATATTTTAGCTTTGATATTCAAATAGGACAAAGAGAGCACACACGTACACTCACACAAACCCTACAGAATGGGTCTACTTAAGAATAGACATATGGGGCACCTGGGTGGCTCAGTCAGTTAAGCACCCAATTCTTGATTTCAGCTCCTGTCATGATCTCACGGTTCATGGGATGGAGCCCCGAGGTTCTCTGTCTGCCTCTCTCTTTGCCGTTCCCATGCTTGTGCTCTCTGTCTCTCAAAATAAATAAATAAATAACTATAAAAAACAATGGACATATAGACAGATGGAGAAAAGACAAATATCGTATGATTTCAACTCATATGTAGAATCTGAAAAACAAAACAAATGAATAAACAAAAAGGAGAGTCAGACCTACAAATACAGAGAACAAAGTGGTCGTTGCCAGGGCCTGGAGGTGGGGGTAAAGGGATGGGCAAAACGGGTGAAGGGGAATGGGAAGTACGGGCTTCCTGTTATGGAATGAATAAGTCATTGCAATAAAAGGGTCAGCATGAGGAACACAGTAAATGATATTGTAATAGTGCTGTGTGGCAACAGATGGTAGCTACCCTTGTGGTGAGCTTAGCGGAGGGTGAATCACTGTGTTATAAACCTGAAACTAATGTCACATTGTTGCATGTCAACTATACTCAAAATTTTTAGAAGAATAGATATATATAAATTTTATATGAAAGCTAACAAATTAAAGACACCAAATTATTTAGTTTTTAAAAATTTGAAACATTACAGGAAACCAAAGACAAAGAAAAAAGTCATCCATATCCCTACTGTTTTTTTCTAAAAAGCATATAAATAAAAAATTGAAAATTCAGTCCTATGCCCTATTCTCACTCTTCTCCCAGTTAGTGATAAGCGTGTGGTGCAAGTCTTCTGAGTCTTATTTATATTTACGGTTTTACAAATAAAAAATTTTATTATGTACTTTGCTTTTTTCCCCCCATTTAATTCGTTATGGAAATATTTTTAGGTCATTACATCTAGATATTTCTTAAAAAAATTTTTTTAACATTTATTCATTTTTAAGAGACAGAGTGTGAGCAGGGGAGGGGCAGAGAGAGACAAGGGAGACACAGAATCCGAGGCAGGCTCCAGGCCCTGAGCTGCCAGCACAGAGCCCGATGCCAGGCTCAAACTCACAGACCGTGAGATCATGACCTGAGCCGAAGTTGGACGCTCAACTGAGCCACCCAGTCGCCCCACATTTAGATACTTCTTTTCAGGTATCTCTGTAGTGTTCTGTTCAGAGATAGTTTATTAAATCCTCAATTGTGGGTATTCAGCTTGGCTCCAGTATTGTTCTAGTCATTGACGGTGCTGTCGTGAGCATGTTCATTCTGTAGGAGAGTTCCTGAAGAGTGGAACTTGTGACTTACTGGGTGTCCAGTGAAATTTTTAGTTAAATGTACAAAAATTAACCTCCCAAAAGGTTGTATCAATTTATAGCCCCTCCAACAGTGTGTAAGAGTGAGTTTTTACCGCATCCTGACTAACACTTTATGTGGTTTATCTCCTTAATTTTTCTTCAGGTTAATAATATGTACATGAGTACGTGTGACCATGTGTATACTCTGTGAATTTTGTTTACAGTGTTCACTGAATTATTATGACTGAATGGGTTGAAGGGGGCAAGAGCAGATGTGAGGAGAGCAATTAAAACGCAGATGTAGTGGTGTATGAGGGAGAAATGATAGTGACTTGGGCTAGAATTGTAACAGGAGAGAGAGAAGGGGGGAGGAAGGGAGGGAGAGAGATGTGCGTCATCTAAGATGTTTTGAAGTACTGACTGTAGGAATTTTGTAATTAGATATGTGTGTGAGGGAGAATGAGGTGGAAAGAGAATATACCAGGTTTCTCTTCTGAGCAACTTGCTGGAAGATGGTGCCCCTCACTGGAGCAGGAGAGAATAACACACTGATGGAGGACACTCTTACTGAAGTTTTTCACTGGCGGAGTTTGGGGTACCTAAGAAATATCCAGGTGAAGGTGTTGAAAACTGACTGGAGAGATGTATTTTATGGTTAGTGTTGAGAATGAGAAGATTAGTGATTTCAAAGATCAAGTAGTTTGTGGGGATGTGGCTGTGGCTGTAGGACTGGGAACCAAGTGCCCTGGAGAAAGTCCCAGAAGATGAGAAAAGGAGAAATCTGTGAGGCTGGATGTTGTGACATTAAGGGTGCCAAATAGGGTGAATGTCAGATGAGTGTGGCTTTATTCAAAAGAGTAGAGGAATAGAGTTATGAAGAGTATGCAGGAGTGTGTACTAACTTCTTCACCTGGCCTGTGAGGTACTTAAGTGTGGCAGGAAATGCAGACTCTATTGGGAGAGGAAAACTGTGTCTTAGGGGAGAATCAGGATTTGGGTAAAACAGGAGGTTTAAGTCCAAGCCCTTTCAGTTTCTTGTGAGAATGGGCATGTTTAGGAGTTTTTATATCTTTGGGAATTACAAGGGATAAACTAGAAAAGTTTGTGAGGGGAGCAGGGAATTCAGGCTTGGGAAGGGAGAGGCACAGCATGTTGATGGAATGTTGAGAAGCCGTGGATGCAAGGGGAGCGGACATTTCAGTGACCAAGAAAAACACAGCTGTGAGCACACTGCTACTAGTGTCCCAGGGGATGGTGGGCCTCAGGCTTCATGGCATTCGGCCTAACGTAATATTTTTATCGGGCATTTGTAAAAATAAAGGTATGCTTCGGTGTTCTATTGTGTCCTATTTGGGGACAATAAACAGAAACTTTGAATTGGGGGTGCCTGGGTGGCTCAGTCAGTTAAGCGTCCAAATTCAAAGTGACAAAATTCACAAAAGTTCTTCAGAATACTATTCATTTATGATATAGTTTCTCATTAAAGTTAATTTTTGAGAGAGACTACAAATAAAGAAAATAATAAACATTCCAAAGGGAAATACATAACCATGATGCCTTTTAATGTGAAAATTTCTTGAAATAAATTATGTTCAGCATGGTTCATGGTTTTAAAGAATACAATTCAGAGATTCTTTTTAAAAAAAATCTTGATTGATTGTGAGAGAGGGAGAGCAAGCACCAGTGGGGGAGGGGCAGACAGCAAGAGGGAGAGAGAAGATCCGCAGATGAGATTCTGTCAGGTGTGCTTAGAAACCTCCGGTGGCTTCTCATCTCAAAATAAAATCCAGTGTTCCTGCCATTGCCTCCCACAGCCTACTCTGACTTCATCTCCTACCACTCTCCAGCCACTTTGCCATAGCTTCACTTTGCCTCCTTTGCTATTTATTGAACATACCAAACACAGCCTCTTCCTAGGTCCTTTGCTCTTACTGTTACCACCGCTTGACACACTCTTCCCCCAGGTAGCCAGTCACTTACTCCTCCTCTTTCTGTCCACATCCCGTCTTTCTCCTCACCTTCCCCCATATTTCTCTCTCTCCTTACCATACTTCTCTCTTGAATCTGACATACCAATCAACCAGTCATCTGTTTTCATCTCCTCATCTAGAATAACCCTGCCAGTACGGCTTTCTGTGATGATAGAAATGCTGTATATCCGTGCTGTCCCATAAAGTAGCCCCCAGCCACAATGTGGCTATTAAGCACTTGAAATGTAGCGAATGTGAGCAAAGTACTGAATTTTAAATATTATTCAAGTAGCTACGTGTGACTAGGACCTCTGTATTACACAGTGCAATCATAGAATGTATGACAGAGGGAGCCGTGTTTTTTCCATTCATGCAGCCCTGTACCAGTGTGCCTATATGACCTCTATGTGGTAGACACTCTGTAAATGTCTGCTGAATGAATAAATGAACAGAGATACCAATAAATCCTTGACTTTTGATCTCGAATTCCAGAATGAACCTCTTTTAGTCATCTCCAGCCCTTCCCAGACTTCTAGGTGTTCAGCTATGATCCTTAGGTCCAGGGGTCATCCTCACAAACTTCAGCATTGCACATCAAGGATCCTAGGTTACATAAATTGTATAAATTAAAATGGAACATACTTGGCAACGGGAGTGATAGAGGGAAGTACAAGATGAAGGAAGTGGTCCCCTCTATCACAGAGCTCATCTTTGGGGAAAGTATTAAATGAATGCATAAAGGAAAGATCCTTTGCGTTTTAGCCAGGCAGCCATATGATGAGACATGCTTTCCCCTTGCACCAAATCTGTCCCTTTGCTGTCTTTATCCTCCCACAGAAGAGCTCTTTCAACTTTTGAAAATTCCCTGGAAATAGTGTCCATCTTGAAGTCTGAGGACCTGTACAATAGGCTACTCCCACTGGCTTTTACTTCTGACAGAATCATCATGGCTGTTATCCTGATGAGAAAAATCTTATAGTTGCAAATCGTTGTGGCCACACTGCATAAGAGTAATTACAGTTTGGAGATGGGCTTGGTAGTTAGATGCTCTTAGACCTTAAAAACAAAGACAGAATTTAAAAGAAAGGATGAATAACGGAAGTGTTGGATCATTGTTTTCAATCTGCATTCCAGGGAGCTCCTTCAGGAATCCTACAAAGACCTCAACTCCACACATATGGCCTATCCCAGTTCTTTCTTCAACCCTGTTTTATTTTTTGTGCCATTGTGAAAAATTAATTTTGTCAAAGGGACTCATCATTGAAAAGTTTGTGAATCACTGCATTTAAACCTTCTTCATTTATTGATTACCTCAGTAAAGCTTTTGAAAGGTGCCAGATGCCAGTGAATCGTGCTGGATTTTCTGGCAGAGGGCAATCGGTGTTGCTGACTCCAAGGCGATGTATTTTGTTTGGATGCTAGGAGTGCAGGTAGAGAGGCTGGCATTATTAAGAAAAATTGATGAGTGGAGCACATAGACTTGTGTGGTCCTATGGACAGGGCCTCAAAAAAGTAGTTTTGGTGTATTTAAGATTAAATAAAGCTTATTTTTGTAATCAGCAGGAAATCAGAGATCCACAGCAAGCTTTTCGATTATGGCTTAAAAAAAAGCATGAAGAGCAGTTGAGAGAAAGAAAGACAGAAGAACTACGAAAGCAGGAGGAATGCTTATTCTTTCTTAAAGGGACGGAAGGCCGTGAAAGGGCCTTTAAACAGTAAGTCACAGGCAGGGTGTGTTTCCCCTTTCCTCACAGTCATTTAGAGAGTTATATAGTCAAGAAAAAAACACCACAAAATATTTCATCAGTTATATTACATATCTATTAAATTTTATGTCTGCACTTCTATAACTGGGAAAATTTTTTTAGATCCGTACTATGCATTGTATCAATATACCATTCTTTCTTTCTTCAAGATATTTTCTATTTTTTTAATGTTTATTTAGTTTTGGAGGGGGGGAGGGAGCAGAGTGAGAGGGAGACAGAATCCCAAGTAGCCTCTGGGCTGTCAGCACAGAGCTTGACATGGGGCTCAATCTCCCGAATCGTGATGTCATGGCCTGAGCCAATACCAAGAGTGGGAGGCTAACTGACTGAGCCACCCAGGAGCCCTTCTTCAAGATGTTTTCAATACCAAAATTATTTTATATTTCACCAGTCTGATAACCTTTGATAGCCTACCATTTATTTATTTATTCAGTTCTTAGAGAAATGGACCAAAGATTGTTTACAGCTTCTCTTACATACTCTTCAGAATAACTGAATAAAGAGTTGTGTTTCCCAAGAAATATTTCTCTGTAAAGAAAGACAGTCAGGCTGAGGAGGAAGATCTGTACAAGCCAAATAAAAAAAAGAGATTAGGACACATGCTTTGGTAATGTAAGGGAACCCTGACCTTTCCAGTTCCTTGGTCGAGACTTTGCATGGCCTGACTCATTGTGAGGAAACGGACCTGGTTTCAGAAGTTTGCCGGCAGGCCTGGAGAGGGGAGGTCTCCAGGTGTTTGAAGTTCCTTTCTTTCCTGGTTTTTTTTTTTTTGCTCTCTTTTTCTTTGTTTCTGTGCTTCTTTTTTCCTTTCCTTTTTTTGGAAAAACATATATTGTTCCTTATCATAACAGAAGCAGTAAATGTGCATTGTGGAAGTGGAGGCAGAAAAGTCACATTTTTCATCACCCAGAGATCACTGTTAGTACTTTAGTGCATATCTTTTTCTCTATACATAGATTTATAATTTTAAAATATATATTGAGATCATACTAGTTATACTGTTCTGTAATCTGCTTATTTTTATTAATAATCTCATCTAATATCCAGTCCAGAATCATATTTTTTCCCAATTGATTCCTAAGTGACTATAGTTAATTTGCTCAAATTACAAGACCACACAACATTGGCTTATATGCTTTTTAAGTCTATTCTATATTCTGACAGTTACTTGGTTGTTTAGGGTTATTTCTGAAAATAAGTGTGTATATACACACACCCCCCACACACCCACTTTTGTATGTGTGTATACAGTTGTTTTGGGGTTACTTTACCTCAGCGAGGTTCTTAGATTCAGACTGGTTAGAACGTGGACTCCTCCTTCACCTTAGAGCATGTTAATATCCACCAGAAGAGCAAAGTCACCTTCCTTCCTTTTCTTTTCTCTTTTCTTTTTTTAACTTAAATTTTAGTTAACATTCGGTGCAATATTGGTTTCAGGAGGAGAATTCAGTGATTCATCACTCACATACAACACCCAGTGCGCATCCCTGGTGGCAAGGCAGCTTTTCTGTGTGTTGGCATTCATAACCTAACTGAGCCAAGCTTCAGAATACAGCTAATTGCAAAAACTAAGTTATTTGGAATCTATCAAATACTTGATTGCTTAGAAAATCGTATTAAAAAAAGATATCACATGTGAGATATTGTATTTATTACTAAAAACCCAGTTTTTTTAGTTGGCAGTTTCATTAAAAGAGAAACTTAATTTTAAGTATTTGATTACAAATGTGAATGTGCTTTCCTGTGTGAGCATACGGGATAAGCCTGAAATTTTCCAGTTAGCAGTTTAATAATTTTTGTTGTGACTGTAGTATTTCAGTGTAAAGAAATTCAATTTCCTTTAATAGCCCGTAGTTATAACTTTATAACAAAAATAGGTTTATCCTCACCAGTTCTGATCATGTCTTTTTCTACAGATGGCTGCGAAGGAAACGGATAGAAAAGCTAGCCGAGCAACAGGCTGTCAGAGAAAGAACTAGACAGCTCCGACTAGAAGCGAAGCACTCGAGACAGCTGCAGAGCCACCTATACATGTCCGAAGCCAAAGCTTTTCGTTTTACTGATCATTATAACTGAAAGTATCTTAACTATTTCATTTGGAAGCTGCTGCCCTCAGAATTCTGTATATCATTTCTGATGGCTTGTGTGCTTTGTTCATACTCTAAATTATGGAGATGCCATTTATCTTTTGGTGATATTGACAGCGACTTTATCTGTTTTTAACACAACAAAATAAATTTCTTCTCTCGCCTTGTTGTATCGTTATACCATCTTGTAGTCCATGCAACAAACTGAGCAATGAGTGAGCTCTAGATTCTTTTACTTGTAAATTGTCAGCATTTCTAGCTGGAAAGGACACAAGAAAAGGACAAATTTCTATTCTTAGTTTCTCTTATTATTAAAAAACAATCGCAAATCTGTAGTGGTCTCTCCAGCAAGCCTGATTCAAGGCCTTATACAAAATCCTATCTATGACAACTTTGAATTTGAATAGCTGTGGCAAGCTAAGAAATAAGGTAGGCTTCCTTCCTCATGTTCTTTAAAAAATGAAGATAGTAATTATGCATCCAATTTTGGTATATTACCAAATTAGCTGGCTCTTATTTAGTTTATGGTCTACATGGTGTTGTTGTAGATGCTTTACGTAAATAATGTGATTTGATCCTTGTAACAACCTTATTGGTCTTGTTTTGCAGATGAGGAAACTAAAGTATAGAGGGAGCAGTTTGCTTACAGGCTCTGATCTGCCTGATAGCAAAATCTTTTCTCTTAGGCATATTATAAAGTTTCCATACCTTGGTAGATATTGTGAAGTATTTAAGATTAAGACTATATAGGAATCTGACATGTGGAGGAACAGTACTTGATATGTAAGAGCATTCAGAGGGTGGAAGACAAAGGCACGCATACATGTGTGATGGAGACCGGAGAATCAGCACAGGGGTTCTGTTAAGCTTCAGAAGACATGGTCCTTATCAGCTGGGGATTTGTACTTTAATCACTCGACCCCAAATGAGAAAACACAGAATCATTCAATCCTGTCTCAACCTACAGCACTTTCAGCATACACCAGATACTTTAACATTTCATTGTAACTAGTGTTGTTTAAAGTTATTGTTAATGATAAGAACCAATTTGACATTTGAATATTCCACAACAGTTTTGCAGAAAAGGCTGTTGGAATTTTGATGGAGATCACAGTGAATCTGTAGATTGTTTTTGGTAGTACTGCCATTTTAATAAAATTACCTTCCAACCCATAATAACACATGTCTTTTCATCTAGTGCAGCGATGTTTTGCAGTTTTCACTGTACAAGTCTTTCATCTTCTTGGATAAATTTATTTACAGGTATTTTATTCTTCTGGATTCCACTGAAAATGGAACTGTTTTCTTGCTTTTGAGTTGTATATTCAAACACAGATGAATTTTTCATTGATATACTGTGCAATGTTTCTGAATTTATCAGCACTAGTGTTCTTATAGATTGCTTGGCATTTTCTATATATAGGATAACATCACATGTGAATAGAGATAGTTTTACTTCTTCTTTTCCAAATTGGATTCCTTTTCTTTCTTTTTCATGACTGATTACTTTGGCTAAGACTTCCAGTATAATGTAGAGTAGTAGTGGTGAAAGTGGGCATTCTTGATCTTAAAAAGAAAGCTTTTAATCATACATTATTGAGCATGATGTTAGCTGTGGGGTTTTCCATAAATGCTTATTAAGTTGAGGAAGTTCTTATTCCTCTATTCTACTTATTCCTGTTCTTTGATCCCAATTTTTCTGAGTGCTTTTATCATAAAAGGATGTTGGATTTTATCAAAAGCTCTTTCTGCATCAAGTGAAATGATCATGTGGTTTTTTCTGTCCTTTTCTATGGTATGTGTATATCATATATACATTGTGTGTATGTATGATATACTATATTGGTTTTATTTTGAAACCTTGCATTCCTGAGATAAATACCACTTGGTTATGGTGTGTAATCCCTTTATTGTGCTGTTGCAGTTTGCTGGGAATTTGTTGAAGAACTTTTAAATCTATATTCAGAAGAATATATGGCATTGGAAACTTTACTTATCAATTTAATCTCTTTGTTATAGGCCTGCACATTTTCTATTTCTTGAGTCAGTTTTGATGATTTATCCATTTCATGAATAGTTTATTTGTTGAAGTACTATTACTCCTTTTTGTTTTACTTCTGAGGTTGGCAATAATTTCCCCACTTTCATTTCTGATTTTAGTTATTTGCATCTTCTGTTTTTCTTAGTCTGGCTGTAGGATTGTCAATTTTGGGGATCTTTTCAAAGAACCAATTTTCTATTTCCTTGATGCTATTTTTATGTTCTCCGTTATCTCTGCTCTAGTTTTGATTTCCTTCCCTCTGCCAGCTTTAGGCTTATTTGCTCTTCTTTTTCTAGTTCCTTATGTGTAATGTTAGGTTGGTGATTTGAGATCATTTTCCTTTTTCCATTTCTTTTTTTTTTGTTTAGCTCAGTTAACTGTTATATTTATTATTGTTACAATTATTGACATTCTTCAACCAACCATTGCAGAAGTGCTTATTGGTTTGTGGTAATAAGAGTATATGCACAATTGTGTGTGTGTGTGTGTGTGTGTGTGTGAGAGAGAGAGAGAGAGAGAGAGAGAGAGAGAGAGAGAGAGAGAGGGAGAGGGAGAGGAAGTATAACAAAGCTTACCATTTTGGCCATTTTTAAATTGCATAATTTAGGGGCATTAAGCATATTCATATTGTACAACCACTGCAACTTTCCATCTTCAGAATTTTTCATCATCCCAATGTCAAGTCTGTATCAGTTAAAAACTCCCTGTTCTCCCTTCCCTTGACTTCCCATAACCACTATTCTACTATCTGTCACTATGAATTTGCTTACTTCATGTACCTACACTTCGTTTTTTTATTTCACTTAGTGTAATGTATTAAAAGTTTATGCTGTAGCATATATCAGATTTTCAGTCCTTTTTAAGGCTAATATTCCACTGCGTGTATATACCACCTTTTGCTTATCAATAGGTAAGCAAATGGATAAGGATGAATGCATCCGTCAAAGGACACCTACATTACTTCCACCTTCCTTCTGGCTATCGTGAAGGATGCTGCTGTAACACTGGGATACAATTATCTTTTTGGGTCCTTGCTTTCAGTTCCTTTGGGTGTCTCCCTAGAAGTGAATTGATGGATCATATGGCAATTCTATGTTTGACTTTTTAAAAATTTTAGAAAGAGAACATGAGCTGAGAGACAGGCGGAGGGAGAGAGAGAATCCCAAGACTCAAGGCTCCATCCCACGGCCTGACCGAAATCAAGAGTCTGATGCTCAACGGATCGAGCTACCCAGGTGCCCGTGTTTACATTTTTGAGGAACTACCATACTATCTTCAACAGTGGTTGCACCATTTTACATTCTCACATGCAATGGACTTGCAAGGGTTACAATTTCTCCACATCCTTGTCAACACTTGTTATTTTCCTTCTTTGATATGTGGCTATTTAATGAGCATGAAGTGATATCTATTTGCATTTCCTTATTGATTAGTGATGTTGAGAATCTTTGTGATATGCTTATTGGCATTTTGTATATCTTTTTTTCAGAGAAATATCTCTTCATGTACTTTGCTCAATTTTTAATCAGGTTCGTTTTTTGGTTACTGAGTTGTAGATCTTTATTCTGGACACTACACCCTTATTAGCCATATGATTTGCAAATATTTTCTTTGGTTCTATAGATCACCTTTTCATTTTGTAAATATTGTCCTATGATTAAAGAGTTTTTAATTTTGATGAAGTTCACTTTATTTTTTCTTTTCTTGTCTGTGCTTCTGGTGTCCTATCCAAGAAATCACTGCCAAATCCAATGTCATGAAGCTTTTCCTCTATGTTTTCTTCAAGTTGTATGCTAAGTAGACCTAAAGGAAAGGCTGAAGAATCAACTATAAATAGTATAAATTAGATGACTTGACAAGCACATTAAAAGAATGTAGAGAAATTTATTGCCATTTTAAAGTATAATTCTGATGAGTCTGACAAAAAGATTAAGTTGACATTAAAATATGTTATTTGACCAGATTTGTCTTCAGAAGATTTGTCTTTTGATAGTTCTGCACCTAGTATGGTGTAATCTGGTATAAACATTGTGGATATTTTTAAAGACCTATGAAAAGGGTGTTTTACAATGGTTCATCATAAACAATAATTATATGCTCATATTATAGATGAATATAAATTGATTTCATTTTTCATTTTGTACAATGTTCCAGAAAGAGCCTACTTTCTCCACCATATTTTATATCAAATTGGATATTCCTATTGTGTTGCATTTGTCAGAATGAGCTGAATGGAGTCTGTTTTCTTTATATATGTCAATTCACACTATGGCGTGCCTCACACAAAACCAACATAGTATGTTTTGCTGAACCACTTGCTAATATGCTTGTAAAATACTTTTAACTTTCCTAACATAGAGCATTTAGTTTTAAAATACTAGTCCCTTCACCCACAGTATTTCCATAAGCCTCCTTTGTAGCCCCCAGAAAACCACCAAAAAGGGAATAGACACTCACTCCACCCAACCTCCTGGCTGTTACTCCTTGAGAGTAGGGGCCAAAAAACTCTTTCTGTAAAGGACCTGATAGGAAATATTTTAAGCTTTGTAGGCCATACAAGCCCAAGCATCTATTCAGTTGTACTGTTGTAGTGTGTGTGTGTGGGGGGGACCCCCCAGAAAATAACCATAGACAACAGTAAATAAATGGGTGTGGCTGCATATGACCCACCTTGCATCAAGAGTACCAAAAGTAAATCTGCTCACACTAAATACAGAGCAGGATAGGGCCTAAAATAAAGGTGGAATCTTTTTTTTTTCAGAGTCCTTTAGGAAAAGCATCATATAATGCCTGGAAAGTATCATCTACTTTAAATACAGCTACACAGTTTCATTCTTCTCTTACCCTGAGATACTTAGTAAGAAAGGGTAATCTGTGATCCATACATGAAACATCTTTGGGGATATAGATTACTTAAATAGAAAGTGATATTATTTCTACCATTGTAAGAACTCCAGCTCCCAGATAATGACTCTCAGGTGAGAAGCAAGCGCCTGTGGCATGCCTCCAACATCCTGAATGTTAAAGGACAATAAGTTCTCCCTGGCAGTGATTGCAGCAATTGAAAGTTATATTTTCATATCTAGTGTAGGGGTGAAATCGTCCAATATTTTTCTTTGTAGCAAGTAAGGTGGTTGGTGAAGACTCAGAAAAAGGATTATCAGGTGAGCTTTCTGTACAGGTAACTGGATCCAAAATGCGTAGAACCTAGGGAAAATAAGAAGTAATGTCAGATGAATGCATTAGGGACTGTAAAAGCTCTTGGTTTTATTGATAAGATAAGTACTTATAAAACCCCATTTCATTAATATGTAACACCAGAAAAAATAGCATCTGAATGATGAATCTGGTTAGAGAACTTACCCTTTTTCAAAAAGCTCTAAATGATTAATGATGTCTAATTATATTACCTAGTTACCTATCTTTTTAAATATGAAATTAATGTTCTTTAATGGATATTGGTGAAAAAGCATGAAAACACAGAAGAAAATATGACGGTTGTATCAATTTAAGTGATACCAACTTTTTTTTTCAATGTTTTATTTATTTTTGATACAGAGAAGACAGAGCATGAGAGAGGGAGGGGCAGAGAGAGAAGGAGACACAGAACCAGAAGCAGGCTCCAGGCTCTGAGCTAGCTGTCAGCACAGAGCCCGGCGCAGGGCTCGAACCCACGAATGTGAGATCTGACCTGAGCCGAAGTCGGAGGCTTAACCGACTGAGCCACCCAGGCGCCCCAAGTGATACCAACTTTTACCCTTAATCAAAAAGCACCCACCACCTTCCTTCTATGATCTTTTCACTCAACTGCCTGGAATTAGGATTCTTTTTCCTCTATTGAAATCCTATTTCAAGGTTTTTAATCAGTTACTTGTAAAATCAATGGCTTTTCATGCCTCTATTTCTAGTTCATATGCAATATTTTATGCTAACAATCATGTGTGTGTCTTGGATGGCACAGAACTATGCTCTCTGAATTCTTCTGCTTGGACATGTCCTGTTCTGTTTCCTCTACGAGACCCATGGCAGGAGGAACCATTAGGGTGAATAAAATTCTCTAATTACGGGCAAGGATAGCATGTTTAGTTCATAGCTCCCATTTGTCATGCTTATATTCTCCCAGCCATCCTCACCTGAGGAGGATGGGTTATGGTGTGAACGAGACAGGCACTGCAGCTGGGAAGGAACTGTGAAAAACAGAGCGGGGGGGAGGGGACGCAGAAGAACTCTCTTGCTTTCTTGTAGAAGCCTGGCTCCTTAGAACTTCCAGATATGGTTGGATGTGCCTTTCTCTCTCCCATGTTGTCCAGCAGGTTTTTTCCTTCTAAGTTACCAACAACCCCAAAGGACTAGAGATAATTTAAGACGGTCCTGGCACCATTTAAGAGCCACCATTCTATTTTAGGACCTTTATTTTTCAACAAGATTGATGGTTTTTCCACTGAGTTTTTGAGATCCTATTTTTGTAAAATTTGGTTAGGTGCTATAGGACAAGTAAAGATGAAGGACTTACCTAAAAGTTGCTTATACATTTGGAAGGGAAAATAAATAAGAAAAGCATTGAAATACTGTTATTAATTTCTGTGTGTAGAGAGAGAAACAACATAACAAAGCAGTTCAGTAGAAGGAGACTGTGATACCAATACGGATAGGTTTCTGGATTTTAGCCTGAGGGTGACGTGGAAGGATTTTAAGCAGGATACCTTTCAGACAAACATGTTATATACACAGCTGAAAGAGAGGAGAAAGGGTGAGCATTAAAAGTAGACATGGGAAGAACAAAGAAAGGCGTTTGCTGCAGTAAGCTAACCAAGAAATGATGACCTTGAAGCAATGGCGCTGAAAGGTTCAAGAGACACTAAGAAAGGAGGACTGTCAGGTATGTTAACAAGAGAATGTGGTAGATAAAATATGAGAAAACGGGGATCTAGACCAAGCCCTCTGGATACCTAAAATCATATAGTAAAACAGAATGGTCAGAGAAAAGAGAAAAGCCAGGAGGGTGTGCAGTTACATAAGCCAAGGGAAGTGAGCGTTTCAAGGAAGGAGGGGTGATTAGTTCTACCACATGCTACTGGCAGCAACTGAATGGGCAGTGACACACTTTCCCAGTAAGAATAGAAAGATCAAGATGATGAATTTAGGGGCAACTGGGTGGCTCAGTCAATCAAGCATCTGACTCTTGATTTCAGCTCAGGTCATGAATTTGAGCTCCGCATCGGGCTCTGTGCAGGCAAGCATGGGGCCTGCTTGGAATTCTCCCTCTCCCTCTCTCTGCACCTTCCCCACTCACACTGTCTCTGTCTCTCTCTCAAAAAAAACCAAACAAACAAACAAACAAACAAACAAAAAAAACGGCTGATGAATTTAGTTTTGGGTATGGATGCAATCCATAAACAGCTGAGCACGATGATACAGGATTGCTGTGCCAGATCTTGAGTCCTCACCCTTACAGAACTTAGAGTTAGGGAGAGAGGGCGTGCAGCAAACAACTGCAATTGGTCATGGTCAAGAGCTATCATAGATAAATGCACAAAACCCAGTGGAAGCCTGGGGGAAGGTCCATCCAAGTTTGCCAGTGAGATTCAGCGGGGGCTGATTCTTAAAGGTGGAGAGGGGCTGTGAGGACAGTCTGGGCAGAAAGAAAACACGTACAGAGGCTTGCAGTACAACGGCATGTCTGTGCAATGAAAAGTGGTCAAGGCTGCTAGGATTTGAAGAGCAGCGTGTGGGTACACCTGGCTACTAATCCTTGAGAAGAAGAGATGAAATAAAGATTTCAAAAAGCCTTCTATATAATAGGGAATAATTGAGACTCAGTAATGAGGGAGACTGGGAGTTGTCTGAACAGGAGGATCAACACAAGTGGATTGACTTTTTCCTTTTTTTTGTTTTTTGTTTTTTTGTTTGCATTTTAAAAATAACTCTCTGCAGAGAGAGACTCTAATTGCAGTAGAGGATGGCCTGGAGGCAGGTAAAAAGCAAGGGGTATTGGTAAAAAGGCTACTGCAATAACTGAGGCTGGAGGATAGGTATTTGAACTTGGAAGAGGGGATAAAATGGAAGGAACTGCTGGATTTGTAATACCAACAGGATTAGGGGGATGAAGAAAGTAATAAAAGTGGTATCTACCATTTGTTGAGAAATTACTACATTTTGTAATCTTTTATGAGCTTTATATGTGTTATTTTATGAAATACTTAAAAACATCTATTTAGTGGTATAGTTCACTAAGAGGGAGTACAGGGAAAGGTGGATTCTTTTTCTTTTTTGGGGGGAGGGGGAAATACAAATGCAAAAGCAAGGAGAAAGGACGTTGTTCTAGTTCCAGCACATATGGAGATGCCAAGCTGGCTAGGTCTCTTGAACCCAGAAAAAAATATCTCCATTGAGGTCCCATGCATGAAGCTATGTGAATACAGAATACAGAAAGTATGAGAGGAAAGGCTCAAGAGTGGGCGCAGGAGGAGGATGCCTCACATCCCTGCAAAATACTGAAAAAGAATGGCCACAGAGTAGCGAGGAGTTGGGAGGGGTATGGTGTTTCAGAAACTAAGGGTGTCTGAAAAGCATAGGGAACAGATTCTTACGGAACTCAACATTTAAAGGAGGAAAAAAGGTGATTAAGAGGCCTTCTGAGAGGGAGTATGAGGTCAAGAAAGAGTGAGGTCACAGAATCAAGAGACTGTCAAGGAAGGAGTGCTGACACGTAAAATATGGAAATAAAGTGAGGAGAAGTTAAGATGGCAGAGGAGTAGGGGGACCCTAAGCTTGCCTCGTCCCTGGAACACAGCTACATAAATATCAAATTTTTCTGAACACCCAAGAAATCAAAGTGAGGACTGAGAGAACAAAATGGCAAGTCTGCAAGTAGAATCCTGGAAGGTAGGAGCTACAGAGAGCTGACATGGGGGAGATAAGAACCGTGGGTGCTGGGGAGGGGAGGGAGTCCTGCTTATGAAGACACAAGGTATTATAAGCAGCGGAGTACAAAATCTGCTGTTTTACAAGTCGGCCACGGCTGCTTAGCTTAGTGGTGATCCTATAGAGCAAGAGAGTAGAGACCCAAGAGTGGACAGCATGGTCTGAGGATCCCTTGGGTGGCATGAGGAGAAATGGTTCCCTTGTTTTTGGGAGTGGTGGCAAGGCCTCCTGGGGACAGAAGAACAGGTGGTGCCAGCGTGCTTCACTGTTCGCAGGCACAGGACTGGGGACATTGGCTGAGGGCAGTGAGCCTCTGAACCAGTCTGTGGTTGTGCAACTGCTTTCCTGGCACAGGCCGGGAGATGGCAAAAGCTATGCATGACCCTTCCCCAAAAGTTCAGCACAGGGCCATGCTGTGTGAGTCCCTAAAATTTTGAGTTTAGAAACCTAGCTGGGTGCCTGAGACAGAGCAGCTCAGACACAGACAGGGTGAAGGTAAGAATCTGACGGAATCCAGGGACACAAAAGTAAGGACTGTTTGCTCTTCTGTGAGGGATTTCTGAAGAGTGGCAGGCGTGAGTTCTCCGCTTGGGGGATGAGAGAACAGGGTAACACCAGTCTGCCTGCCCATCAGCACTGATCCACCTCAGGGAGCTAAACAACGCAGCCAAGTAGAGACCGGAGCGGCTTCCACCAAGACCCACCTGCCTGCACTGATGCAGGTGCACCTCTAGAAGGCAAGTTGGCCTGAAAAATCAGGGGAATAGGCCCTTTCTCTGGAAGACCAGCACAAACCCCTTGCATGCACCAAGTCTACTGATCATAGAGTGCTGTAGAGCTTCAGCCCTAGGGGAAATAGGCTCTAATTTCCTTTCTTTTAATCTTTAAAATATTTTTTCTTTCTTTTTTTTGTACATACATTTTACTTTTATTTTTTGGATCTGGCTTCTTTTAACAAGCAGTACAAAACACACATAGGTTGTAGCCTTTTTTCCCTCGACAAAATGACAAGACAGAGGACTTCACCCCAAAAGAAAATAGGAATTAGAAGTAATGGCCAAGGAATGAATCAGTACAGATATAAGTCAGATGCATGAACCAGAATTTAAAACAACAATTATAAAGATATTGGCTGGGCTTGCAAAAAGCATAAAAGACACTAGAAACTTCCTTACTGCACAGATAAAATAAATAAAATCTGGTCAGGCTGAAATGAAAAGTGCTATAACTGAGATGGAAACCTGAATGATTGCCATAACAACGATGGTGAAGAAAGCAGAGGAACAAATCAGAGATATAGATAATAAAATTATAGAAAATACTGAAGCTGAGAAGAGGGAAAGAAAGGTATTAGCTCATGAAGGCAGACTTAGAGAGCTCAGTGACTTACTAAAATGTAGTAACATTTGTATCATAGGAGTCTCAGAAGATGGAGGGAGAGAAAAGGGGGGAGAAAATTTATTTGTGCAAATTATAGCTGAAAACTTACCTAATTTGGAGAAGGACACAGACATTGAAATTCAAGAAGCACCGAGAAATCACATTAAATTCAACAAAAGTCAGCCATCACCTAGACATATCACAAAATATATAAGAAAAGAATCCTGAAAGCAGCAAGGGAAAAAAGTCCTTAACCTACAAGGGAAGACAGATCAGGTTCTCAGTAGATATGGCCATGGAAGGTTGGCAGACTAGAAGTAATGGCAGGATATATTCAATGTGCTGAATGGGAAAAATAGGTAGCCAAGAATACTTTATCCAGCAAGGCTGTCATTCAGAATAGACAGATAAAGAGTTTACCAGATAAACAAAAACTAAAGGAGTTCACGACCACTAAACCAGCCCCACGGATATATTAAAGGGGGCATTTTGAATGGGAGGGGGGAGATCAAAAGCAACAAAGACTAGAAGGGGACAGACAACATCACTAGAAACACCAGCTTTACAGGTAACACAATGGCACTTAATTCATACCTTTCAATAATGACTCTGAATGTAAATGGATTAAATGCTCTAATAAAAAAACAGGGTATTAGAACGGATAAAAAAAAAGATCCATCTAAATACTACCTACAAGAAACTCATTTTAGACCTAAAGGCACCTGCAGATTGAAAGTGAGGGGATGGAGAACCATCTATCATGCTAATGGATGTCAAAACAAAGTTTGAGTAGCCATACTTAGACAGACTAGATTTTATTTTAACTGTTTATTTTGAGAGAGAGAGAGGGAGGGAGAGAGAGAATCCCAAGCAGGCTCTGCACTGTCAGGGCAGAGCCTGATGTGGGGCTTGATCTCACAAACTGTAAGATCATGACCTGAACCGAAATCAAGAGTCAGACACTTAACTGACTGAGGCACCCAGGTGCACCAACAAACTACATTTTAAAACAAAGACTGTAACAAGAGATGAAGAAGGCATTATGTCATAATTAAGGGGTCTATCCATCAAGCTAGACCATCAAGAGGGTCTAACAAGTTTTAAATATTTATGCCCCCAACCTGATAGCACCCAAATATATAGATCAATTAAAAAAATATAAAAAAACCCTCACTGACAGTAATGCAATAGCAGTAAGAGACTTTAACACCCCACCTACTGCAAGAGACAAGTCATCTACACAGAAAGTCAACAAGAAAATAATGGCTTTGGACGACACACTGGACCAGATGGACTTAACAGATATATTCAGAACGTTTCATCCTAAAGCAGCAGAATACACATTCTTTTCAAGTGCACATGTACCATTCTTCAGAATAGATCACATACTGGTCACAAATTAGTCCTAAACAAGAACAAAAAGATTGAGATCATTCCATGCATATTTTTATATTACAGCACTATGAAACTTGAGAGCAACTGCAAGAAAAAATTTAGAAAGACCACAAATACATAGAGGTTAAAGAACATCCTTCCAAAGAATGAATGGGCTAACCAGGAAATTACAGAAGAAATAAAAAAGTACATGGAAGCCAATGAAAATGAAAACACAATACTCCAAACCCTTTGGGATGAGGCAAAGGGAGTCTTAAAGAGGGAAGCTACCTCAAGAAGCAAGAAAAGTCTCAAATATACAACCTAATCTTACACTTAAAGAAGCTAGAAAAGGAAGAGCAAATAAAGCCTAAAGCCAGCAAAAGGGAGATAATAAAGATTAAAGCAGAAATAAACAATCTAGGGAAAAAAAACCTCGATACATCAGATCAACAAACCTAAGAACTGGTTCTCTGAAAGAATTAATAAAACTGATAACCCCCTAGCTGGACTTATCAAAAAGAAAAGAGAAAAAGAGGAGAGATTGTAACCTACACCACAGAAATACAAATAATCATAAGACAATATTATGAAATATTATATGCCCACAAACTGGGCAATGTGAAGAAAGGGACAAATTCTCAGAAACATACAAGTTACCAAAACTGAAACAGGAAGAAACAGAAAATTTGAACAAACCCATAACCAGCAACAAAGAAATTAATTCATTAATCAAAAGTCTCCCAACAAACAAAAGTCCAGGGCCAGATGTCTTCCTGGGGAATTCTACCAGACATTTAAAGAAGAGTTAATACCTATTTTTCTCACACTGTTCCAAAAAACAGAAAGAGAAGGTAAACTTCCAAACTTCTGTGAGGTTAGCATTACCTTGATTCTAAAACTAGACAAAGACTCCACTAAAAAGGAGAATCATAAGCCAATATACCTGATGAACATGGATGTAAAAATTTCAACAAGACATTAGCAAACTCAACCCAGCAATACACTAAAAAGATTATTCACCATGATCAGAGGGATTTATCCCTGGGCTGCGGGGATGGTTCAATATTTGCAAATCAATCAACATATATCCCAAATTAATAAAGGATAAGAACCATAGGATCCTCTCATAGACTCATAAACACCATTTGACAAAATATAGCATCCATTCTTAACAAAGTAGGGATTGATGGAAAATACCTCAACATCAAAAAGGCCATATTCAAAAGACCCACAGCTAATATCATCCTCAGTGGGGAAAAACTGAGAGCTCTTCCTCTACAGTCAGGAACAAGACAGAGATGTCCACTCTCACCATCATTTTTTAACACAGTACTGGGAGTCTTAGCCTCAGTATTTAGACAACAACAAAAAAATAAAAGGCATCCAAATTGGCAAGGAAGAAGTAAAACTTTCACTATGTGCAGATTACATGATACTCTATGTAGAAAACCTGAAAGACTCCACCAAAAAATTGCTAGGACTAATACATGAATTCAGTAAAGTTGCAAGATATAAGATAAATGTGCAGAAATCAGCTGCATTTCTACATACCAATAATGAAGCAGAAGAAAAAGAAATCAAGGAATTGATCCCAATTACAATGGCACCAAACACTGTAAGATATACTGGAATAAACCTAACCAAAGAGGTAAAGAATCTATACTGTGAAAACTATAGAAAATTTATGAAGGAAATTGAAGAGGACACAAAGCAATGGAAAAACATTCCATGCTTATGGACTGGAAGAGAAAATATTGTTAAAAAGTCTATACTGCCCAGAGCAATATACACATTTAATGCAATCCCTATCGAAATGCCACTAGCATTTTTCACAGAGCTAGAACAATCCTAAAATTTGTATGGAAACACAAAAGACCCTGAATAGCCAAAGCAATCCTGAAAAAAGAAAAGCAAAGCTGAAAGCATCATGATTCTGGAGTTTAAACTTGTCTACAAAGCTGCAATCATCAAGACAGCATGGTCCTGGCACAAAAACAGACATAGAAGTTAATGGAACAGAAGAGAAAACCCAGACATGGACTCATGACTATATGGTCTAGTAATCCTCAAGCAAGTAGGAAAGAATATCCAATGGAAAAAAGACAGTCTTTTCCACAAATGGCATTAGGAAAACTGGACAGTGACATGCAGAATGAACCTGGAGCAGTTTTTTTATACCATATGCAAAAATAAATTTAAAGTGGATGAAAGACCTGAATGTGAGATGGGAAACCATCAGAATCTTAGAGGAAAACACAGGCAGCAGCTTCTTTGACCTTGGCCACAGCAACTTCTTACTAGACATGTCACTGGAGGTGAGAGAAACAAAAGCAAAAATGAACTATTGGGACTTCATCAAGATAAAAAGGTTTTGCACCACAAAGATAACAACTGACAGGAGTAGAAGGCAGCCTATGGAATGGGAGAAGATATTTTCAGATGACATATCGGATAAAGGGTTAGTATCCAAAACCTATAAAGAATTTATACACACACACACACACACACACACACACACACACACACACACACTGGAATATTACTTAGCCATCAAAAAGAATGGAACTTTGCCATTTGGAATGATGTGGATTGAACTAGAGTGTATTCTGCTAAGCAGAATGTCAGTCAGAGAAAGATAAATACCATATGATTTCACTCATATGTAATTTAAGAAACAAAGCAGATAAACATATGGGAGGGGGAAAAAGAGGGAAACCAACTATAAGAGACTCTTAACTACAGAGAATGAACTGAGGGCTGATGGAGGGAGAAAGGTGGGGGACAGGCTAGATGGATAGTGGGTAGGTACTATGAAGGGCACTTGTTATGAGCACTTGGCTGTTGCATGTAAAGGATGAATCACTGAATTCTACTGAAACCAATATTGCACTGCATGTCAACTAACTAGAATTTAAATAAAAATTTGAAAAGAAAAAATATGGTAAAAAAGTATTTAAACATTCATGATATTTTCAGAAGCGTAGAGCTGGAAGCCTATTAGGATCAGTTACGGCAGGAACTGAGGCATGGATGGTACATGAGTGCAAACTAGTATGGACAGGTTTGTCCAAGGTTCTTGCTTGTAAAGGTGATAAGGCCATATCAGAGGATTTAAGACAGATGGAAGATTTTTCTTTTTTAAGATAGATGGAAGACACCTGGGCATCTTATGAGCCAAAGAAGAAAGGGCCAATAGAGAGAAGGGACAAATTTGGGGAGGGCTGTTGAGCCCGGAGGGAAGCTGTGCTCTGGAGAAGAGGGGCACTTCTTCCAGGGAGAGAAATGCATGGAAGGTTGGATGGTGAGACCTTGAAGGGATTTTCTGCCTGTGCCTTCTTTTTTTGTGCCCTAAGAACCAAATGTCAGTCATCAACTGAATGTGAGGTAATAATTTGATAGGTACAGAAACAAAGAAGGCAAGCAGCTGAACTGACAAAGGACTGACATTTTCAGGGTACCTGAAATGTACCTCAGGGTACCTGAAGGCTGATAAAGGAAAGATACTTAACAATGAAATGTAGACAAGTTATGGAAGGAAAAGAAGCCCAGGGGAGTGAGCTGATGATATGAAATAAAAAACATAGGGATCAAGGGAATAAAAATTATGGGATCGAGGAACAGGGGTGATCAGAATGAAAGAATCAGGGCTTGGAAAGAAGCATTGAGATCGCAGATCACGGAGAGAGGTGTTGAGTTGATTTTCAAAGTGTAACAGTTCTGGTTAATGACAAGGCCTAGGATAGGGACATAAGAGTCAGATACTGAAATGCAATGGACGTGACCTTGGTTGGGACAGAACTGTGAGACCACAGTATTTGACAGCTCATCTGCATGAACCCTGAATTTAAGCAGGCCTGTAGGTACCAGGTCTACACTATTTGATTACACAGTATTTGCCACATTCATTTCTATACATGGGAATGAAATAACTTCTGATGTCAGAAGTAATCTATTATCAGCTCATGACTACTGAGTTAAAAATTCTACACTTGTTTTCAGATCAAAGTGATTCAGTAGCTAAAAGATAGGCCCTTTCAGAACAATCACATTTTTCTCTTGAAGGACAGAGTAATAATGTTTAAGAAATTAAAGCACAAAGGAAGAAACAAGTTTTTTTCCAAGATAACAAGCTCATTAGCATGAGAATCAGGTTTAAATCCCTTTTGCATTATAACATATCACCTTTCAGTAAGGGGACAGTCTTAGAAGATCCACAGTCACACAAGAGGTAAATATTTTACCGTTTCAGCCATTTTTTCTGCTGGGGTGCTGCAGAATTCAACTGGTGATGGAATCTTTTTTTGGCTGTTAGAGCCTACATTTCCCAGAAGATGAGCATTGACTGCTTTTGCCAACTTGTGATTTGTTAATGCCAGTTCTGCTGTGGTGTGAGGTTGTGTACTTGGGTAGTAGGTTTGCTCTCTCCCCCACTGCAAGGAGACCAAGAGCTCCTCCAATAATCTGCATAGAACACACAGGAACACTGAATATTAATAAGCGGATAAAACATAAAAATCAAGAAGACTAAAGAAATGTGACACATTCTTCTGAAATCATATAGTATCTTTCTTCTATATCTTTTTCTCAGAGTTCAATAAATTGGAAATTCTAGTTAAAATAAGACTACAGAGGGGTGCCTAGGTGCTCAGTCAGTTAGGCATCCGGCTTCGGCTCAGGTCATGATCTCATGGCTTGTGAGTTCAAGCCCCACGTCAGGCTCTGTGCTGATAGCTCAGAGCCTGGAGCCTGCTTCAGATTCTGTGTCCCTCTCTTGCTCTGCCCCTCCCCCACTCATTTTCTCTCTCTCTCAAGAATAAATAAAACACTAAAAAAAATTAATAAAAAATAAGACTACAGAAAGCATTTATATATTGGTTATTATCTGGAAGTCATTCAACAAGAAGTACTTTTTTATTTCTCATATTTTAGTATAGATACAATATACTATTACACTCATCTAGTAGTACAGACTACCTATACCCATTATTTCTTTTTTCATGAGTTACATTAATTGATTTTTGAATGATAAACCAACTTATAATTCCTAGGATGAAATGTACTTGGCTATGACGTATAAACCTTTTTCTATATTATTGGATTTGATTCACTAAAATTCTGGTTAGGTCTTTGGCATCTATGTTCATTGGAGATACTGGTCTGTAGTTTTCTTATAATACCTCTGGTTTTGGTTATCAAGGTAATGCTGGCCTAAAAAGTGAGTTGGAAAGTGTTCCCTACTTCTGTTTTCGAGAAGAGTTTGTGTAAATTTGGCTTTCTTTCTTTCTTAGTTGTTTGCTGGTATTTATCAGTAAATTCATCTAGGCCTGGAGTTTCCTTTATTAGAAGGTTTTTAACGGAAAATTTAATTGCTTTACTAGGTTAAGGCTATTCAGATTATTTGTTCTTGAGTGAGTACCCTTTGGTTATTTTGTGTCTTTTAAGGACTTTGACCATTTCATTGAGTTGTTGAATTTATTGGCATATGGTTGTTCACAACATCCCCATATCATCTTGTTTATCAAATTTAGGTAATGTATGCCCTTCCTAATTCCTGAGACTGGCAATATGTTTCTTTCTCTCCCCCCGCCCCCCCCCCGGCCCCTTCCTGATTATACTGCCTAGACGTTTCTTAAATTTATCTCTTCAAAAACTAGAATTTTGCCATTGCATTTATTTCTGGTCTCATTCTTATTATTTTCTTCCTTCTGCTTAATTTGCTCTTTGTAATTCTTAAAGAAGAAGCCTAAAATACTGACAGGACCTTTCTCCTTTTCTAAAATAAGTGTTTAAAGCTATAAATTTCCCTCTAAACATTGCTTTAGTTGCCTCCCACAAAAGTGGTATTTTGATATATGGTTTACCCTTGGACAACATGGGTTTGAACTATGCAGGTCAACTAATATGCTCATTTTTTTCCCCAGTAAATACAGTATAGTACTGTAGATGTATTTTCTCTTCCTTATAATTTTTAATAATAGTTTCTTTTCTCTAGCTTACTTTAAAGATTACAATGACTTTCTACTTTATTAGAAGAACACACACATACACACACACACACATATATATACATACAACATATAAAATATTAACTATGTATTAACAATGTATGTTATTGGGAAGGCTTCTGATCAAGAGTAGGCTATAAGTAGTTACATTTTTGAGGAGTCAAAAGTTATACATGGATTTTAACCTGTGTGGGGGAGTCAGTCTCCCTCTCCTCATGTTGTTCAAGGGTCATATGTATTACATTTTCATTCTTACAATTTCCCCTGTGATTTCTTCTTTAATCCTTACTGATTTGATTTGTAATATACCAATTATAGTCCGTGATTTACAATGGTTTGATGAATGATTTTTTGACTATATGATGGTGCAAAAGCAGTAACATTTAACAAAAACTGTACTTAGAATTTTGAATCTTCATCTATTCCTGGTCTAGCAGTAGGCAGCACCATACTTTCTCATTTGCTGGGCAGTAGTGAGTCACAGCTCCCAGCAAGGTACGTGATTGTGGGGTAAATAACCAATCACTTACAAAATTCTGTGCCTGAACAAGCATTCCGTTTCTTATTCTCACTGTTGTGCTCAAATCCTGAGATTTTCAACACTTTATGACAATGGACTTTGTATTAGATAAGTTTGCCCAACTATAGGCTAGTGTAAGTGTTCTGTGCATGTTTAAGGTAGCCGAGTCTAAGTCGTGATGTTCAGTAGATTGGGTGTATTAAATTAATTTTTGACATATGTTCAACTTGTGATGAGTTTACTGGGACATAACCCCACTTTAAGTTGAGGAAGATGTGTGTATAGAGTACGAAGTGCTTTTGAGGAAGACCATCAATTTTGATAGTTCTGGAGCATATGGACCTGAAAAAAACTCTAATGCTGAAGAACAGTCCTCAAAAAGATCTTCCAAAGAAGAGACAGGTGCACTTTTTGGCCGCTATCAAAAATTATACAAAACTTCTATAACTATAAAGAAAAGCCACTTTTAAAGCTAAAGATTACTTCTATTATAGCTATAATTAATTCTCTCCTAACTAAGGATGTAAGACGCAAGTGGTCTTAGTTTTTTAGCCTTCCTCAACCTTCCTCCCTCTGGGCATCTATTTAAAAATGCTATTCAAAGTACAGGCTCAGTAAGTTACTAAACGTGAGAGCTATCACAATAACAAAAATTGCAAGAGAAGGAAGAAGAGTTCAGAGTGGAAACAAGCGCCATACTTCTCGGTAGCTATCATTTCCTGACGAAACTGTTCCCGTTCGCTCAGGAGATCTTGAATAGCACTCTGGGCATCACGGTTTTGACGCTGTAATCCTGCCCTGGAGTTGGTTAATTCATCTGCCATCACTCTGGAAAAGATGAAAATATCACATAAAAATTCTCTGATAATAAATTCTCTGACTCTATAGAAGTTCACGTACTATCTTTGTAACTGTCATTTTCAAAAGCTTACAAATTTAACACTGTCAAGTTACTTCTCAGTTTTTATATCTTCACTTTTTAAAAAGCATTCAAAATATACATGATCTTAGAACTCATTAAAGAGATTTTAAAAATATGTTTACAGAATGACAAAAGAAAAGTTATTTAACTTTCCTATAGAGTGACTCCTTGGAATGTACCTCAATCTTATTCCAGATAGACCAAATTAAAAAAAAATTAATGAAAATTTTAGAGGAAAACAAAAATGAGTTCTTTTCCTATCATTCAGTTACCTGATTGTCTTTAGAAAAATATTCAAATAAGATACAAAGGCTTATGGACAAGGGGAAGTGAGTCTTTCCTCTTGTCCAACATCCTCATCTTTCTTTTATAACCAATAAAGTTTCTTACATGTTTCTCTGGGAAAAAAAATTTATGTATATGTCAACATAAAAGACTATGTCGAAAAATAAATACATCCACTTTATTTACAAAAAAGGGGATTATATAATACAAACTTTTCTATGCTTTGTTTTTTTTTCAACCTAATAATTTATCGTGGTGATTTTTTTTTTCATATTAGTGCATATAGTACACATCACTTTCCCTTTTTAAAAAGCAACAGCTTCATGATTGGATGTACCAAAATTTATTTAACCGGTTGTCTATTAATGGAATTGAAGTAAAAATTTTAAAGTATGCTTGCTCATTCAGCTAAAAAATCTTAAAACTAAAACTAAAGTCTTGGACCATAGTGGCTACTGACCAAAGATTAAATCAGTTAAAATATCAATAAAGTCAAGTTTAAGTTTAATTGCCCTTAGGATGTTACTAACATAAGGATGTTAAGAAAGTTGCATATGGCAATAACCTGTATGACGCATGTGTGATTGCCTCTTTACGTGTTCAATGAGAATGATCTTTCATTGTAAATCAATAAATAGTACATGCATTTCCCAGACACCATCCTATACAAGCACAATTAGGAAACAAAGTAAGGACTTGAAGAGAATAATCAAGAGCACACTGTACACACTGTATGTTAGCCAATTTGACAATAAATTACATAAAATAAAATAAAGTAAAAAATAAAATTTTCCTAATAAGAACTTACCAAAGGAAAAAAAAAGAGAGAATAATCAATTAATGGAAATTATCACATATATTAAGCCATGAAGAAACACTTCCCCACAAATTTCTGTATCACAACCAGTGATTCTTATAGTACAGCCTGGAAATGTCTGGTATTATGTGTGAAATCTCCAGAGGACGGAATATACATCACCAGTTATTAACATGTTATGTATGAGGCACGTGGGCAAGCACTGGAAATGCACATGTGGATAACCCCCCTACCCTGTTCTCCAGTCACTCGGAGCTGGGAGCTGGGAGGAGGGGGTTAAGACAAAGAATCACAACAGACAGCAGAGATTCCCAACTGTCCGTGGGCCTGGGGGTTTCAGCTCTGTTGGAGAGTGGCCTCAGTCAGTATGCGATGCAAAAGATTTTGTTTGTGCACAGAGAGAAAAAGGTTGGGAAGCTCTCTTATATAGTTTATACAGTCAAAAGAGCTATGAGGACACAGCACAGGAGAGAAATAATATGTGAATTTTCCAGATATAAGGTGGGGAGAAATAGTTTCTTGTATGTGTGTGTGATTTTATTTTATTTATCAGATATCTGAGTTTACACTTTTGTTTTGGTTCTTAAACACTGTCTGAGGAATGATTTCCACTCTCACGAGATACCTAGAATTCGGAAGGAGGGAGAATCCTATGATACCACTTTTCCGTTTAGGGAGACTGTGAGACCACCCAGGGAAAGGGAGGCCATCTCTTTAAATACATGAAGTACTCTGACAGTCTGCGTCAGAGATTCTCACACTCTAAACTACTTTCTTAGGTTAGAGGTAAAGAGTCTGACAGAGCAAACACTAGGAAATGAAATACTATTTAAAACAGAAAATACCTGCTTGCAAGGAATTTACTTCGCCATACATCACACTGTATTGACATACGCTCTAATTGTTCAGAAAGTTGAGCTGTGTTTTGAGCTAGGACTTCATTTTCTAAAATAAGCTGATTTTTCTCACGGGCTAGACGTTCAAAATGATACTGAAGATCATCCCCAACAGAAGCCACTAGCAGCTTTTTTAACTCACGATTAACCTAGAAGAAAACATGACTGTTACAATGAGCTCAAAGTAACTTCCCTGACATTCAGTGTAGCAAAATGAAAAAAGAGAAGCCGGGTTTCATGTATTTGGACTTCTATTACTTAAAGTGTATATCAAAAAGCATTGATTAAATATTTAAGTTTCATAATCCATACAAACCATATCTATCTCTATATATGTGTATCTATAGTCCAAGTGATTATAAACTAAGCCTCTTCTAATGAGAGTACCAATCATTATCATAAAAATTACACTGTTTCCAGTTAACATTTAAAGGCAAAATATTAGAAAACTAAATCAATAAATTTTGCCAAAAAATGACAATGTTTTATGTCTTTTTAAAAATCTCTTTCAGTGTTTAAAAATCAATTTCTTTGTGTCATAGGATTTTAAGGAATTTAAGCAAAGAAAGCAATTCAGAATATTTATAAGCATGTTCTTCACTTTATCTAAAATGTGAAAAGTTAAAGCATAAATGTCCAACAGTAGGTACTGATCTATATAGTACAGCAATGGAAGAACAGTGTTACTACTAAAAATGATATTGTATGACGGGAGACAAGGTTCTAGGAAGTGAGTCAGGTCAGGGAGCTGGGGCAGCAGGCCAGGGGAAAACTATTCTGAGTACCTAATACTAGAGAATAGAGAAAAAGATCCTAAAATTTGTTCGTCAGGAGGGAAACCAAGAGCTTACTGTCTGACTCAGAGGACATGGATACTGGCACAGGGGGTGAAAGGAAGTGGTTCAGGATAAATCCAAAATGCACGTAACTAGGTAAATAGAGATGCTTTGACCAAGACAAGGAATCAATGAGAGGTACACATTTTGAATTGTTTGGCTGGTGGTTTTCATTTAAGTGGGGGCTAGAGGAGTTGGGTGACGGAGAAATACAGAGGACATGTGTAGAGATACATTTGTAAAGACAAATGTGTACTTCAAGCATAGTTATCTGCTGAGATATTCAGCTTTTATGGATTTCCTTACATTTTTTTTACATAATTGAATTTTTTCTCTACCCTTGGTTTTTAAGTGTCTGCCGGGTAGGAGGGTAAAGACTTCTGGTTTCATGTGGAATTTATTTCCAGAAGTTGTGAGGGAGAAGCAGCATCTCCTAGAATCTCCTAGAAGCAATCTTCTAGGAGAAGAATCCTAGAACTCACAAGAGAACTGTACAGGTAGGTGGTTGAAATAAAGAATATTCAGAAAATTAAAGTTTTATTCTTTGCTGCCACCATTTGAAAAATCCTGCCGCAGGCACAGCTGTGGTTTTTCTCTGTCACATCAGTCTTGCTTTAAGTAGGACTGAAATACACGGGAAGTTGAAAGGGGGGTGGGGGGGGGAGGTACTAGATAACTGTAACCAGCTATTTTTGAAGATGATTAATGCAAAATTTCTTCTACTATTAATTTATGTGTGATTTGTAAGACATTCTTGTGTTGCACCATCCATCATAGGTATGGGATATAGAAAAACAAATAATTAAAAACATGTTTATTTTCTGTAACTTCCTGTTCCATTAAATTAGTCAAGGACAGGGGACAGGACTTGTTTTTCAGTTTTGAATATGTAAGTAAAAGAGTATACTATAATGAAAAAAAGTGACACTGTAATAGAATATTCTGGACACTGGAAAATATAATGAAAACTGGGGGTTCTAAGGCAAAAATGAACTCAATATGTGTAATTATGCATTTATATAGCTGGATGGTATAATTATAGTTGGTGCTATTTTCACTGTTTTGTATTTTCTAAAATATTTACAAATAAGTATGTACTACTTTTGTAATTAGAAATTAGTTATATTAAAAATATTAAAGATATATTTGGATAAGAACCATTAATCGTAGCGTCACTTACAAAGACTAACAACATCTAGCAAAAAGATTAAGAGTACAACAGGGAAACAAAGACTGAGGAGTAAGGCGGTGTCAAGGCTAAAGAAACACAATCGATTGCTTTTCCAATTACAACGAGGATACCAATGCTTACCCCACCATTCTCTTCATCCCAAGTATTAGGTATGCATAAACAAAAACACTTGGAACTTAGTGGATTCTTAAAACAGAAATTGTTACCTAGTCAATTTCAAAGTCTAACTCAGTCAGTTTTGGGTCTGGAATTTTATAACTGTGACTTCCTTTACACCTTATAGGTGGTCCTGTCCAAGGTACCTCACCTTCGTATCTTCAACCAGGTTTAGAGTAGAAGTTCCCAACATATACTAGTTTACTAGAGGGGCCGAGAAAGAGAAATTTAAAAGAAAACTTTTTAAGGCAAAGACAAGCCAGAATAAATGGCATTCCAAGAGGAAGTATAGTTTTCTAACACGCAGGCTTGGAAGATCCAGGTATAACGGGCAGTGCTCATGAAATCTGTTTGTTCTTACCTCTGTCTGTACTCTGAGCTGGTTTGAGAGACCTTCTTTGTCCTGCAGTAACCTTCTTTCAGAGTTCTTGAGCTTTTCCAGTATACTCTTTACCTCTGATAGTTCCTTTCTGGGTTCTACAACTCCCTCTGACTGACCAAGGAATTCTCCTCTATGATGTCCCAGAGACTTAGCCTTTGCATTTTTGTGGGGTATATCATGGGTTATAGCAGCTTTGGGAACTAATATTCTTACGGCTTCGACTTCCACTGCCTTGTCAGTGAGAATCTTCCCCAGCTGAAGAACTCCTGGGCTCTCTCCTGGAGCTGCTTTCTTTCGTGGACTCTGAAGGATGTGATGCTTTATGGGTTGGATTCCAGACGTAACTTCGACAGCTTTAGGTGGCTCCTCAGTTTCCATTCCATCTCCTGCTCCTCGGATTGGGGCTGGAGTAGGGGTGACTATAAAAGGGAAAACAGAACGTAAGCTACTTGCTAAAAAGAAATGCCACAAAAATGCCAAGACACGCTTTATCCTGCATTCAGAATTACTGACAGTAAAAAGAACACAAAAAATTCAGAGTAAATATTGTTTCAAAAACAATCAGGTGTCAATAGAAGATGAGGAAAGTCTTACGGGATAAAACTTTCCTACATAAATGGTTTCTCTTGGTAGAAAATGCAGATTTGGAATCAGGGTATTTGGTTCTGACTTCTATTTCCTAGAATGACCCTGGGTAAATAATTTAACCCTCCATGAATCTCTAATTCATATTCTGCCAAATGGAAATAACAACAATGCTACAGGGTGTGGCAAGAAAGAATATACTAAGGTCAAGCACCTCGCACACTGTAGGCACTTGATAACGTTAGTTAAATATAAACATAATCACAAGCTATAGATGTGCACTCTTGGGCCATCTACCTCAAAACAGATTCATCTTCTTGTGAACCCCTGGCAAGCTACCTAACTGGACTACCCAATACCCTTTCCTCTAGGCCCTGACAGACCCTTGTTCCTGCCACTTCTTATTCTCTTAAATGGCTTCTTTTGCCACTCACTGTGATTTGTGATGCTAACTTGCCCGTAAGAAGTTACCTTTAGGTCCACCCTTTGCATTAAATCCTCCCAATTGTCCCAGTGCACTCTCTGAATGCCTAAAGCACTTACTATTTCAAATATTTAGTTCAAAACTTAATCATGAACTTTAATTATCATTTTATGGATTTTGCACATGCTAATTCACTTTCCCCCTGAGTCTGATAAGCACACAAGGGCAGGCAGCAGGCGCCAAACAGGTGGAAGGAGCATGGTATTAGAGAAATGCTGTGAACTCTGCGATCAACCAGATGTGGTTTTGAATCTTATTTCCACATTACTACCTGTGCAACATGGACAAAATCCTGTAGTTATCTCAGCCTCGGTTTTAACCTCCACAAGATGAATTTAATAGATATCTATACCCATATCTTATGTCTTCAATGAGAAAATTTTAAGTAACAACCAACACTTACAAAAGACTTACCATGTGCCAAACACTATTCTAAATGCTTTACATATAACTCACCTCTCGAGGTAGGTATGATTAGTTCTATTTTATAGATGAAGAAAATGAGGCACAAAGTGGTCCAGGAACTTGTCCTGGTAGGTAAGTAGAAGAGGCAGAAGGAGGCAGCTGAGAGGATACTTAAGCTACACGGAGTTCTTGAATTAGTACATCCAGTAACATCCCTTTGAGCTACACGTTATATTTCTTGACACTTTACAAGTCCAAAGTCCAGCATACATTTGAGAAAGTGGAAGCCACAGCCTATGCATGGTAATAATGAATTTGTATTAAATTTGTCATGTGCCAAGGATTCCTCTAAGTCCTTCAGATGCATTCTATTTAATCTTTACAACTGTCTCATGGAGGTAAGCATGATACTACCCACTTTTTTTAGAAAGGCAGAGGCTTTGACAAGTTTAATAGCTTGTCCAAATCATCAGTGTCAAACTGGGATTTGAGTCCAAAGCTGACTCCGGAGCTGAGCTGTTAATTAGTCTGGGAAGCTTTCCACAAACCAGAAATATTGCCTCATCAATCTGAAGTATTGCCTCTGCTAACAGGGCTTTTTGTCAGGCCGCAAAAGCCCAGGGAATTTACATAACAGTCCTAGTGAGCATTAAGTTAAAAGCAGCTCTCATCTGCAGCAAACGCGTGCGTGCACGGTTTCCCATCAGGAAGAATGAAGACCCAGATCTCTACTATGGCGTTCAGGCCCCCCTGTCTCCTGGGTCTCAACTTCCGGCATTTACTTCTTCACACTCTATGCCTGCCTTACTTGTTTTGTTTCAGTGCCTTAAAAACTCCTTCCTCTGTGGATTTCTCTGCCGAGGATATTCTTCCTGACTCTCTTCCCTTTAGCTAATTACTTCTCATCCTCCTAATCTTAGTTACAACCTTTCCTAAGGGAAGCCTTTCTCTAACTTTTCCGGATGAAACTGGGTTCCTTTTTTATGCACCTGCAACAGACTCTGCATTTCTTCTTTTCTCTATTTATCAAAGTAGTAAATTGACTTTTTTTCAGTGTAACTAGTTATATAATGTCTGTGCCTTCCTCTAGGATATAAGTCCCATGAGTGTAGGGACTCTGTGTCTCTTGTTTACCACTATATTTTCAGTAATGGCCTTGCTCCCAGTATTCTTTAGTGGATAAACAATAAATGAATACTGCTGGTGCCTAATATTGACCAGATATTGTATGAGGTAGTGGGGACTACTATGTTCAAGAAATTACTATCTAGTTTAGGATATTGTATTATAAAAAGAGAACATATATTACAAAGTAATATATAATAAGAGTGCAATCAGTGGTGCAGAAGTAGTTCTACTGAAATTTTATTTCTATAGAAATGTTAACTAAGAATAATCATGGACCAGTCTTGAATGAATTCATTACTATTATATTTTTATATTTATACCTTCTAAGGCAAAGACAGGAAACAGAATTCTTAGTTAAAACCAAACAAAAAAAAAAACCAAAGTATGTCCTCAGCTTCAATTACTTTTAGATATCTGTACATCTTGATCAGTTAAATATTAATCTTTAATTATTATTACTTAAATATTAATCACTTTTCACTATAACCCAGGAAGTTAGGAAAACAATTTGGTAAGAGCAACAGTAAGGTCTTATTAAAACCAAAGCTTTCTTAAGAGTTTCTGAGGTACAAAGCCATATTTAAAAAAAGAATTACATAATATACATACATTCTATCAAACAATGACTTGTCACCTTGATTCCCAATTTCTCATCCTAGAAATGGAATTCTCCAGCAAAGAGCTATAGGAAATGGTAAGCTTGCTCAGGATAATGTTTAAAAAAAATACACAAAAATATACCTATAAAGTCATTTTACAGGAAGGGAAATACCTAACAAGAATGCTCTCCTTAGGTTTATTTATTAGGTTTCTATTTTTAATGAGCATGGTTTTCTTCTTCATAAACTTTGTTACATAGATACAGAAGCTCCGGAGTAGTTCAAATACAGTCATACACATATCTTCTGGTTTTTAACATTAGAGTATTAAAAGCTATTAAGAAGAAAAAATATCTATATTCTCATCACTCTAAAATAATTTTTCATTACTTCAAATTTCTTCACTATTTTAATATGACTGTACTCATAATTAACTTTAGAAGCTTAAGTTGTTTTTCTATTTTGCTATATTCTTCATATTGTTCATTTTATGGCTATATTATTCCTTCAAATTAATATAGCATTACTTACTTATTATTCTATTGTTGGATATTTGGACTTTTTCTAATTTTTCTCTATAGTAATGCTTTAGTGAATAATGCCTACAGATTTTTCTCAACTTCTCAATTATTTCTTTTGAATAACTCCCAAGAATGGAATTAATGTGCTAGGTGAAGATCTGTAAAGTCAAACTGCTTCACCAAATAACTCTAGCAAAGTGTCAGGAGATCTATATCTTATGTTCTTATTTCATCTTATTTATTTATTTTTTTGCATGCCCACCACCGATGATTTAATGCAATACTTAACTAAGAACACATGTGACGTGTTTAGCACGGTGTTTGGCACAGTAAGCACTCACTAAATGTTAGCTTCGGTTGCCTTTGTTGTTACTCTTTAAAAAAACGAATAATAAACTTTGGATCTTGATTCAGGGGAGAAAGAGAGCTTAAGTCATGTCATGAAATACAATTCTAACTTTTATTTTCTTATGTTCAAGTCGTAGAAAAGTTTGTCACTAGACTTTAAAACTGTTTTCATTTAACAGACTTTTTGGGGGAATTTTCCCTATAGATGTATCAATGTACTGGGAATCTTGAGTTATGTTAGAGGAGGTGGAAAGGCATCTGGTGTATAATGTATTCCATTTTACAAAACATTTTTCAAGAATAAAATATTTTGTCATTTCTATATTGTATGTCAAGGTAGGCCTTAGGACTAACTCAACGTTCCAAAAGACGAACAAAGTAGATTTCAGAACGAGAATGGAAGAGTTCTTATCTCAGGTCAGGCTGGAGCGCCTGAGCACTCAGGAGACCTTCCAATGGCTTGCTTGCAAAGTAAAGGCCTGCTCCTGTGTTCTTAAAATCTGCTTTCAGAAAGTCCTAACTTTTCCTAATGTAAATTTTAATTTTGTCTCTAAGACACTGTGTCATTGAAGAAGTTCTGTAGAATCATGAATTAACTATGGCTTAATTAACAAAACAACAAAAAGACAAACTAGAGCTATACCATTCAGGTCCCCCGAAGCTGAAGAAACAAGAAGCAGGTGTGACACCTGCTGTGAGGAAATAGGACTTTTAGGCAAGTCTTAACATTTTAGAGGTGGTATTGTAGGTCATGGAGATTCAAGAAACAATCATAAATAATAACTGCTAAATCTGAAAGGCAAAGGAACATTAACGGGTATTTAAATCTTTTTTTCAAACAAAATCTATCAAAAATTCCAATCAAGAAGTTGTATCAACTTGGTTCAGCCTCAGTTTACTTAGTTTTACTTAAACTGTTTTTCTTACTGAAGCATTTATGTGAACGAGAGCTGTGCACTAATGTGACATGGCAGCTAGAACGGCTCTGTGAAAACTATGCTTGTTGCTAATGTGCTCGGGCACGGAGCCAGGCGGGAGTCCGGGCTCTTCATTTTCTCACCTGGTGAGGTACTTTTCATAATTCTACCTTCCCTTATGACACACATTGAAACCTTTATTACATACATACTAAGCACAATTCAGGACACATTCGTGAGCAATTCTCTTCTCTCAGGTGGGAAGACAAGGATCTGTGGTATGAGCTCCATAATTATGAGTAATGTTTATGTGAAGCAAAACATCCTTCCCTCTGCTCTACTCTCTAAGGGAACCAACAGAATGATTCTTCAGTTACTCATCAACATTGTTTCTGCTTGTGATCAGCTATCAAAGAATGAAAACGTATCTCTAGTTCATGGCTCTTCCTTAATGCCTTACCCAAAGATCACTGAAGTGTAGGCAAAGAATAAATAATATTCTACAATAGGAGTTGGCAAACTTTTTCCATAAAGGGCCAGATGAGAAATATTTTAGGTTTATGGACCATGAGGCAAAATTGAGGATACTATATAGGTACTTCTACAAGGAAGGAAAAAAAACCAAATTTCAAAGATGAAACTTTAATAAAAAATTAAGTTGTTCCCCCCACATAATATAGGTCTGATAATGAGAAGCACAGAACTCTTTTTTATTTGGATAACGCTTGGCCCAAGTGGGATTCAAAGTCAGTGTTCCCTGTCATCAAACGGATTTGTAAATATTCTTAGGAGGCTGAGGGCCAGAACTTGCCAACCCTTGCTCTAAAATGCTGAGAAAAAAGGATTTTATGGTCTGTCATTATACATTTCCCCTTTTCCCATAAAACCATAAGTCCAAGAAGACAGATACTCCAAGTCTGTGGGATGGCGTGATAGAAAGAACAGCAGACTCTGGGTCCAAATACCTGAAGCCCCTCCTGCCACATGCCTGTGACTTTGGGCAGATCGCTTACCCTGACTCTCCTCTCACCCCTCGGTGCTCTCAGAATGGGGCAAATATCGGGAGTGTTTTAACATAATTTGTTTCTCTCACCGACTGGACTGTTGGGAGCTCCTCAGGGCAGGGTCTGCCTCTTAATCTTTGTTCGGTCAGCTTAACAAAACGGTGCTTGACGTAGAAAAGATGTGTAAGCACTTAAGTTCATCAGTGTTAACCCGCCACTGAGATTTCATTTTAACAGCCAATAACTAACTCACTGAAAAACCGCCTACTTTTTTTCCCCTCTACCCTAAAGCATTAATTCCTAAACTCACTTATAATCTGACAGATGTTTCAGAATATACACAGATTCAGCTACCAAACTGTTAAATAAATTAGGGATTGTCACTCAGTAATTTAAAACAAAATTTTTTATGTCTTTATTTTTTTGAGACAGAGAGACAGAGAGTGAGCTGGGGAGGGGCAGAGAGAAAGGGACACGCAGAATCCGAAGCAGGCTCTAGGCTCTGAGCTGTCAGCACAGAGCCTGATGTGGGGCTCAAACCCATGGACTGTGAGATTATGACCTGAGCCGAAGTCCGATGCTTAACTAACTGAGCCACCCAGGTGTCTCACTAATTTTAAATCAATATTCTTTTTAAATGTCACCAGTATCATTTAATAAGGTTTAGTTACAATTAAATTAAAATGTCTACGTTATAGACAGTGGACTTAAGGGTTAGGCCACATTTTATTGACAAGGAATCATTCTCTTTGTCACAGACTCCAGGAACAAAGAGTTTTCTGATCAAAGAAGTGCGGGCCATGCCGTGTACTCTCTCTGCAGGTTCACATCGCGCACGGATGTTAAAGGCTCTGGGAGGCCCTCTAGCATAATCGCTCCTTTAATCCAGAACTTCCCTAATTCATCTGCCCGTGGGTTCCTTTTTCACCTAATACCTGTTATTCTACAAAATGAGTGTTAAAGTTAGACTATCTGATGGAATTGCAAGTGTTTAAATGTCTCAGATTTTCCTACTTGATTTACTTGTACTAAACACTCTGGTTTTAATACTCTTAATTTTAATCTTGCTCTCCAGGAAGTTTTGGATTCAAATTCTAATTTTCAAATAGTCTCGCTTTATTGTGTGTTTCTCGTTCAAATGAGGCCCTAGCAGCAACCCCTCTCCTGACAATGGTATCGCTCAAACATCCGATGCGAGGAAGTTGACTCTATGAACCAATGCTGCTTCTCTTGTGAGGCAGTTACAGGAAGTGCAGGCAACTGACAAATATCAACCATGTAAACGCACCTGTTTCTAGGCCATGCATACAAGTAACTTTTGTTCACTAACACCAGTTAACATTACATGAAGTAGGAATAAAGCCAACAGCTGAATTATGTAATAGCTGAACTAGGTATTACCTTGTAAAATGAAGGTAAAACGAAGATCAAATGAAATAGTGTATGTGAAAGTGTTTTGTAACTCTGATGCTCAATACAGCCAGGTAAAAACAAATAATAAATAATTTACTTTCACAGAGGCCTTGCAATAACTAACTTTTAATCTGATGATAATATTACATTCAGGTTTTGCTTTTTGACATGCACCATGCTAATGACTTTCACCTTAGCTACCATTTAATTGCTCTACACCTCTTTACTTTCATTATGTTCTCTGGTTTGCTTATTCCAATGCTTTCTTGTGACTTTGAAATGCTGTTCACACAGCTGGATAAATTCACTTAAATATTAATTGGCATGATCTTCCTTGCTTCTTAAACATATCTGAATCCCTTTTAAAGGGTTTGCTATTGGAGGTCAGTCTATTGCAAAGCTGGCTTCTGGAACATGTTTCCCATTGAGAGAATGGGATAAGCCCGAACTTCTGGAACTCGCTCTGTCCAAGAATAATAACCTGAGTCAGGAGGTGTTCACTTTGCGACAGGCTAAGACTGTTACCAATGCCTGTCTGAAGATGGTCAATAGGCGATAAACGTCTGAAGCACAAGGGAAGAGATCTGGACTACAGAAAGATTTGGAAGTTGTTCTTACAGGTAATTACTAAAGCTCTGAGAGCAGAAGAGAAAGAGGACTGAAACATGTTAATATTTAAAAGGTACACCAGAAGAGGAGGAGGATGAAAAAGAAACAGAGAAAATACTAGAGTGGTGGTGTCCACTAGAAGTTCCAATGTTTCCATCTGCAGTGATGGAAACATTCTATATCTGCACTTTCTAATGCAATAGCTACTAGCCACGCATGGCTAATGAGCAAATGTGACTAGGGTGACTGAGGAACTGATTTTTTAAAAATTATTATTACTTTTTTTGGTAAGCTTGATGCCCACTGCGGAGCCCAATGTGGGGCTTGAACTCACGACCCTGATATCAAGACCTGACCTGAGATTAAGAGTTGGACGCTTTAACCGATTGAGCCACCCAGGCACCCCCTGAATTTTTAATTTTTAAGAATATTAATTGAAACTCAAGTAGCCACATGTGGCTATTGCGTTGAACAGTGAAGGGTTACAGAGTAGGCCAAAAACAAGAGTAATATCACAGAGGTCAAGGAAAGGAAGTATTTCAAAAGGTGGGAATGAGCAATATAAAGAGGACAAGCAAAGCAGGACTAAAGCAGGACTAAAAAGTAACTGCTGTATTAGCAAGTGTTATGAGTTGAATTGTGTCCCCCCCTCTAATATTCATATGTTGAAGTCCATCCCTCAGAATGTGACCTTATTTGGAAATAAGATCTTTACAGATGTAATTTGTTAGGATGAGGTCATACTGGAGTAGGGTGGGCCCCTCATCCAACACGGTTGGTGTCCCTAGGAAGAATCTGGACACACAGGCACCTTCACACAGGGAGAATGCCATGCACACATAGGGCAAAGATCAGGGTGATGTATCTACAAGCTAAGGAATACCAAAACTACCAGCAAACCACAGGAACTAGGAGACAGGCCTGGAACAGACCCTTCCCTAGAGCCTTCCGAGGGCACGTGGCCTGCCAGCACCTTGATGTTGGACTTCCAGCCTCCAGAACTGTGAGACAATACATTTCTGTTATTTCATCTACCTGGTTTGTGATGGTTTGTTAGAGCAGCCCAAGCAATACAACTGCCCCTCCCCCCAAAAAAGGTCTTTTATACCTCCTTGTTGCTTGTCTACTTAAATTTTTAAAATATATATCTTCTTGTTTACTTAAATCCTAATCTTCTAGTGGATAGAAAACACAGCTGCAAGACTTTGCTTTCTTTAAGCTTTGCTTAAAGGTTTAACAGTTGTTTGAAGATAGTAGTGAATAGTATCCAATGATGTGCTATTCATTCATAGACCTGAGTACTGAAATATAAACACTGCATTACAAAACAAGCATGAAGAAATCTGAAACACAAATGATTCCCACGAGCTCTATGAGATTTAGTTACCTGGCTCAAACATTCCTTCATCCTCTTGCCATAAATGACATGTTTTAAAAACAATTACCATTAAGAAAGGAACACTTACCTTTGGCTTCTAAACTTTCGAGAGTAGTCATTTTTTAACCAATGAAAATGCACCTCAAACCTTCTACCGAAAAACCTACAAATGTATAAATTGAAAGAATTAAGACAATACCATACAAAGACGTTTACTAATAAATCCCTGTGTTTAGATATAGTATTCTACTTATTTCTGCATGTTAGTACACATGCATTTCAAAACCTTCCCACGGGTGATACTGTTAACAAAGGTCTCAAAAAATTACTGGTGGTTTACTTTCAAATTTGTTTCACTGTTTCTACCAAGCACAGGCTATCAGGTGCCTTGGAGTTTAGTTAATAAATTGCGGTGAAGTTACTGTAGGGGCTTTGTATTATTGATAAGACAACAGTAATTTTATTTATTAAAATTTTTTAAAATGTTTTTATTTGTTTTTGAGAGAGAGAGAGAGAGAGGGAGGAAGGACAAGTAGGGGAGGGGCAAGAGAGAGGGGGACACAGAATCTGAAGCAGACTCCAGGCTCTGAGCTGTCAGTACACAGCCCAATGCTGATCTCGAACTCCAGACCCAGGACATCTTGACCTGAGCAGGAGGCACACCTAACCGAATTGAACCATCCAAGCGCCCCAACAGTAATTTTAAAGACAGTAATTACTTTACCAGGGGACATTAGCGATACTAATTTGCTAATTATATATATATCCCAAAGGAACTTCTGTTCAGATGTTTAAACTATACAACAAAAATACGCATAACTTAATTTGAACTGTCTTGGTAATGAAATTAAAATGGCAAACGATATCTTTTCAGACACGTGTGCATGGCCTTTACAGTAAAGACTAAGATTCAGTGGAAAACATGAGAAGGAAGGTGGTACTAGTACAGTGACACTGATGGGATGAACTGTACATTACATGACAACTGGTTTCACCACAAAATGATCACTCTGGGAACTCGATTTGATTGGGCACAGGGTCCTCCATGACTACCTTCCTCAATGGTCACAAACTCCCCTTCTGTTGCTCTGAAAACAGGTCTCCAAAGACCCCTTCGCAAGAGCAATAAGCCCAGCAACTGCGCTCGGAGAAAGGGCCACGAGAGTCTGCCGGCAAACGCCAATCCAAGGTGGGGTGGGGGGCGGGAGGGTGTGGAGTAGGTAACGGATGTGCAAGCGACAAGCTGTCAACCTCTGCCGTCCGGGAAGCCTAATCCGAAATTCCGTCTGAACAAGGGTTCCCAGAACACAAGGTAAACCTTTCCCCAAATCCAAAGCATCAGAACACCACATTTCCACCGAAACCTCCAAATATCCCCCCACCCCCTCGGCTACACAAGCCCGTTCTTGGACTTACCGCCAAGGGTCCTTACTCTTCCGATTTCAGGGGGCTTCACTTTACAGACTGTTGGGCTCCGCGTCACGGGGTTAATGGCTCGGCACACTCCTCTTCCATTCCGGGCTGACCCGCCCAGACCTTCCTGACATCCAGCTCGCTCACTATTAATCACTTCCTGTTCTCAAGGTTTCGTTTCCGGAAAAATTTTCCAAAAGAGAGAATAAATACGCTCTGTGGTGTTTTAAAACTCGAGTAACGCAGCACATACGGTCTAAGCGTCGTCAGTAAGCGAAAAATGGATAGAAGCCTACTTAGAAATAAAGTATAGAATATTTGGAACGCCGGTTGAGAATAACAACTTCCGGGTCATCTGTCAACTAAATTAGTGATGACGTTGGCCCCTAGAGGCGCCATGAAGGGGCGGGACTGTCGATGGAATGGGGCGGAGTTCTAATTCTCCCAGCCCCTGGGAACGAAGGGGCGGGGCGGCGGCGTTCCCGCACATCCGGTAGTAGGCGGGGCTCTGTTGCCGGAGTAACCAGGCGTCGGTGTTGAGTTGGTGTCTTCCTGTTGCAAGGCTACCTATTTCCCTGTGCCGAGATCCTGAGGCTATGGTGAGTGCCAGGCGAGGCCAGAGGAACGGCTTCACGGCCCTGGTTACGTAGCGTCCCAGGTCTTGGGGCAGAGGGACACCCGGAGTGGTCCCGGTTTCTTCCACCTTCGTCCCATTCTGTTTGCCGCTTTCCAGGGGCTGTTTTCTGCAGTTTCCTTCCTCTCCCTATTTCTTGCAGCACCCTGAATCCCACTTTGGTACTGCTGACCTTCTCGAGTAATGTAACAAAGCGTACGGGTAAACTCGGAGTCTCATACCCTGAGGCGAGACATTATTTCGAACGTTTTAAATGTTTCTAGTTTTCATTACTTCATTTTTCAAGTTCTCTGCTTTTCCCTACCGCGCCTCGTTTAAGAGTATTGTATTGTGTGTGTGTTGTCTGAGCACTGACCGGAGTGTCCCGAGGTCTCGCAGTGTTTGCCATCCTAGCGGCAGGGCGCTGCTCCTTACCCCCTCTGAGGACCACTGAGTCACAGTCCTGTTTGCATCAGCTTTCTTCCAGCCCAGGTGATTATCCCCTAGGTAGGTGCTTTTTAAGAAGAATGCCCCTCAAGAGCTCTTGGGAGAGCCTCTGGAACATTCATTTGCTTGAGCTTTACCCCCAGAAATTCTGAAACAATAGGAATAGAGGCTTGGCATTTGCATTTTTAAAAAAGCCTACAGCTAATTTTAAGTGAGTCACTTGTTTGAGAACACCAGGGTTTTAGTTAAGTCACTTTAGCATATCTTTTAAAGAGTTGCCAAGAACACTGGTGGATAGAAAGATGACTGTGGCCAGAAGGGTATAGCTAAGAATTCCGGAGCAGAGCCCTTCCCACCACCCCTTCTCTCTCCCTTACCACTCAGCGGTCCTTTTCTTACCTCAGTCATCTCAGAGCCCTTTCCAAATCCTGGAACTTTCCAGGGTTTTTCACTTCCCAAACCCTGTCCCTTCCCCTGCTTTTTCCTCCCTTCTAAGCAGAGGCCAGAGACTAAAAGTCATTTTCTTCAACCTCATGCCCCTAACCTACACATTGATATGTATTCTACTCGTCATTCGATTTTATGTTTCTAGTTTAGAGAAAGGGGTGTTGGAGGAGGATGCATCTGCCTTTCCTCTAGGTCTCCTTCCCTCCCTTCCATTACTAGACCTTTCACTTCTGCGTATCTTTCATTCCCCCACCCCACCCTGTGTTTTCAGCCTCTTTGTCTCCTTTTCCTGCTTCCCAGTATTCTGGTCAGACATCTTGAGAAAATGAAATAAAACAAAAAAGCATCCTCCCTGTCCAGTTATTGCCCAAGCCCCCATCTACCTCTGCGTAACTGCCTGAACGCGTAGTATTTTTCACCTGCCTTAAAGGCCCCCTTTTCATCCTCAGTACTCGGTTATCTGACTTCCTCTTGATTGGTTTCAATGAAATTGCTCTTGATTTTAAGTTTTTAATGGCCCTCAGGTGCCAGATTGAGTGATTTCTTGTCAAAGTTTATTTTATTTAGCTTTTCTGTGATAACTGAAGGTCACAAATATTCATTCCCCCTTTTTTCCCCACTGGCCTTGCCTGCTTTTTACATGCCATTCTCTGGGCCTCAGTCCTTAATTATTTTCATTTCTTAGTCTATGCATTTTGCTGGGGTGATTTCATCCACACACATGAGTTTTACTAATGTGTAGGCTTTCATGTCTAAACTTCACTTTTCAGAGGCGCCTGGGTGGCTCAGTCAGTTAAGCGTTCTGCTCAGGTCATTGATCTCACAGTCTGTGGGTTCGGTCCCGTGTCAGGCTCTGTGCTGACAGCTCAGGGCCTGGAGCCTGCTTCGGATTTTGTGTCTGCCTCTCCCTCTGCCCCTCCCCTGCTCACGCTCTGTCTCTCTCAAAAACTAAAACATTAAAAAATTTTTTTTTAAACTTCACTTTTCATCTTATACCTGCTAGGGCCTAACCTGGTTGCTTCCTGGACTCCTCTACCTGGTTACCACCAGGCCTCTCAAATTTGCCATGACCAAAACTGAACTTGCTATCATTCTACCTGGTTTCCCTTTTTCCTTCAAATTAATTAATGAGGTCACTATATTATAACCTATAATATAGCTTTAATAATTATAGAACTCTAATATTATAGTTATTACATATTACAATATACATAACCTAAACCAGGAACCAGAGTTCACCTCTCTTTCTTCCCTGTGCCTCCCTTATTCAAGTGGTCACTGTTGTAGATCTCCTTATTTGTTGCCCGGACTGTTGCAGTATGTCTTTAACAGTGTGGAATGGCAGTTCTTCGAGCCATTAATTTCTCTGTAAAAGAAAAATTTTCTAAGACCCAAATCTTTGAAGTCACGTGTTTATTTAAAAAAATTTTTTGACGTTTATTTAGTTTTGAGAGAGACACAAACACAGAGCATGAGCAGGGAAGGGGCAGAGAGAGTGGGAGACACAGAATCTGAAGCAGGCTCCAGGCTCTGAGCTGTCAGCACAGAGCCCACCACAGGGCTTGAACTCATGAACCGTGAGATCATGACCTGAGCCGAAGTCAGATGCTTCACTGATTGAGCCACCCAGGTGCCCCTGAAGTCATCTCTTGAAAACTGTAGGCTCTCCACACTCTACAGTATAAAATCCAGAATCTCTGGAATGGCATACAAGGCCCCTAATCTTCTAGCATTTACTTGTCTAGCTTCTTTTATGCTCTCCATTGCCTAGAACATTCCTTTTAACTGCTTATCTTTCACTGAACATTCTAAGCAACTTCAAGCTGGTGGTATGAGTGTTCCTTCTACTTTGGACATGACTTTCTGCCTACGAGGGATATTCTCCCCTTGTTTGCCGCCAAATTCCTTTTGATCCTTTGAGACCCAGGTTAGGTGTCTTTTCTCCTGTAATGGTTACTTTTCTGCTCAAAGAGAGGTGGCTTTTTAGTCTTTTTTTGTCACAGCTTTACATAGTACACATCTCTCTTACTGTATTTACCACATTCAGTTAAAATTATTTGTGTAAGAATTTGTCGCTCCTACCGAACTAAACCGGGAGAGGGATCAGTCTTTATTTGGTTCACTGCTATTGCTTAGACCATATTAGGCACTTGGATATTTGCTGAATGAAAAAAAAAAAAAAAAGACTGTGGTAAGTGCCCCGAGAGGTTACAAAGTACTTGGGGGAATATCGGAGTCCTCACTTTTCAGAGTCAGAAAGGCCATCATTAGGCAAATGGAATAGAGTTAGAACTGGATGGCCTGAACAGTAGCATAGGGGGATGGAAAGTGATGTTTGTGGAATGCTGGTTTTCTTTGCGTTTGTCTTACATGCGTCATTTATTTATTTAAAAAATTTTTTTTAAATGTTTTTTTTATTTTTGATACAGAGAGAGACAGAGCATGAGAGGGGGAGGGGCAGAGAGAGAAGGAGACACAGAACCGGGAGCAGGCTCCAGGCTCTGAGCTAGCTGTCAGCAAAGAGCCTGACGCGGGGCTCGAACTCAGAAATAGAGATCTGACCTGAGCCGAAGCCAGAGGTTTAACCAACTGAGCCACCCAGGCACCCCTTACATGCGTCATTTAGATTTCCCCACTACCCTAAGAGTTGTGACCTCCTCCCCCACCCTCTGGAGTTGTGTGTTTCAACTTGGGAGGTCAGTGAAGGCCACTGCGAAGAACTGACTTCCATCTTGAGACGTAAATGATGAAGTGCAGTGTCTGGGGAAAGTAACACTAACAGCAAGATTAAAGGCCCTGAGGCAGCAAAGCGGGTGGTGTATTTCAGGAATTGATCTTGTGGTTTAATGTAAAAATATAATAAAAATTCGGTGGTGGGGAGGTGTGGGGGCAGCGGCAGTGGGGGAAAGTATGGGAGAGAGTAATATGGAATGCAGTTAGAGAGGTAGGCGGAGGCCAGACCAAATGTTATGTACACCAGCATGGTTTCTCAAACGAGGTTCTAACTTGATCATGAAATCCATTTGTTGTATGTAGCCAGCATTAAAAATGATGACCTAAAGCAGACACTATATTCATTGTATGTAATAAGGGTAATTTCCATGAAACTTCTTTGTAAATTGTGTGTATGTTGTACGTACTGGGTTATGATATAAATCATCCTGGGGTGCCTGGTGGCACAGTCGGTTGAGCTCCCGACTTCAGCTCAGGTCATGATCTCACAGCTCCTGGGTTGGAGCCTCGCATCGGGCTTGTACTGACAGCTCAGAGCCTGGAGCCTGCTTCAGATTCTGTGTCTTACTCTCTTTCTGCCCCTCCCCTGCTCATGCTCTCACTCTCCCTCTCAAAAAATAAACGTTAAAAAACCCCCAAAACCCCATATTCCTTACTGTTGGTCTTGATCCACAAAGTTCAAGACATAGTGTACTTTGAACCATATACTTTCAGAAGCAAAATAGTTGATCTCAAGGCACACAGATGTCTTATTCCTTCTTTGACTTAGTGACCATCTTATTGTGTGGCAGGAGAAGCTCTGAATTTAATGAGAGCCTAAAATTGACTAGAGTAGAATTTTCAAGTTTCTTTTTACACCAGATCTGTTTCCTGTTTCAGTTGCTGTCAATCCTTTATGAGAAAGAATAGGCCTGTAGGAAATGAGAGAGAAATTGATGTCCTTTCTCTGCGTTCAGTCTCACCACCAGCAGGTATATTGCCTGATGGTCTCTCTACAAGCAGCTGAGGGTGGAGTTTGTTTGCTCTGCTGGTGCGTCTTCCACCCCGTGCAATTGCACGATCTGGGCCGTTTCTGTCTGCATCGAGTTTGTTACCACGTGTAGCTTCCAGCACCAGGATTACGTTCTGCCTATAAATTCTGGAACCACCTCTGTCTTGTGAAGCAGAGATAGGCATATGTAGTTCAGTATGTCTCAATACATGTTGTTTAAGATAAAGAATATGCTAAAGTCATCAATTTATTGACTTTTATGCATAAAGAGAATACAGGAGATAATGCCAAGGTACTCTTGACTAATAAAGAGATGTGAATGTTTTGTATCTTCTAAAATAGAACATTGATTTGAATGCTGTAACCAGGATGATCGGCTAGTGTAACATAAGGCTTTTAAAGATGATCACCTGTGCTCCACAGGAGTTAGACTAAACACATGTCTCAAAGTTGTTGGTTTCAAAGAGACTTCCGAGAGAGTTGCATCATTGCTAAATATGAACAAGATTTTATTCCATGAAATATGTTTCATTTTGCTGCTTTATAAAGTTTCTTCTAAATAGATTTGCTTTTTTATCTTCTTAACCATCCAGCATTCCTTTTGTTACTCAAACTGCTAACTTGGAAGGACCACAATTCTAAAGCCCCAGGAAGGGTTTCATTTACTGGCACTGAATCAGAAAGTAAAACGCCTAAATGAGAAACCTGAAACTTACAAAAAGAAACAACCGATTTTTCCTGCTAAATATTTTTATTACAAATGTAATTTGGAGTCTCTTTCTTCTTTAATAGGAACCAGTAGTATTTGCAAAAGTGAATTGCAATGGGTTAATAATTATGGCCTAATTTTCTGCACATGTAGCTCTTTTATCTTTTTCTGCCTTTTAATTCTTCATCCTTTCTTTCCTTTTTTCCAAGCTTTACTGGAATGTAATTGACATATAACATTGTGTAAGTTGAAGGTGTATAATGTGTTGATTTGATACATGTATGTTGCAAGATGATCACCACCTTAGCATTAAGCTAATACCTGTATCACATCACATAATTACCATTCCATTTTTTGTGGTGAGAACATTTAAGATCTACTCACTTAGCAACTTTCAAGTGTATAATATGGCATTGTTAACTATAATGACTGTGTTGTGTGTTAGATTCCCTAGAACTTAATCCTCTTTTAACTGGGAGTTTTTACCCTTTGACCAACATCTCCCCATTTTCCTCACCCACAGCCCCTGGTAACCTCCATTCTACGCTCTATTTCTTTCAGTGTGGGCTTTTTAGATTTCACATATAAGTGAAATTATATAGTATTTGTCTTTCTCTGTCTGACCGACTTCATTTCGCCTAATGCCCTTAGAGTCCATCCCTATTGTCACAAATGGCAGGATTTCCTTCTTTCTCATGACTAATATTCCATTGTATATATGTGCCACATCATTTATGCATTCATCCACTCATGAGCATTTAGATTGTTTTTATATCTTGGCTATTGTAAATCATGCTGCATTGAGCATGGGGGGGTGTGCATATATCTTTTGGAGTTAAAGTTTTCTTTTTTTTTTCACATAAATGCACAAACATGGAATTGCTGGACTATATGGTAGTACTATTTTTAAAAATTCTGAGGAATCTTCATGCTGCCTTCCATAGTGGCTGCACCACTTTACATTCCCACCGACAGTGTGTGAGGGTCCCCTTTTCTCCATAGCCTCCGCAATGCTTGCTAGTGTAGCCATGCTAACAGGTGCGAGATGATATCTGTGGTGGTTTTGATTTACTTTCCTTGTATTGATTATGATGCTGAGTACCTTTTTCATGCACCTGTTCCCATTTGTAGGTTTTTTTTTTTTTCTTTGGAGAAAGTCTTTTCAGTTCTGCTATTGTTTACATATCTGTTATTCAGTTGTATGTATGTATATAGAATTTAGATATTAACCCCTCACTGGATATATAGTTTGTAAATATTTTTTCCTATTCTGAAGATTGCCCTATTTTGTTTATTTTTTCTTTTTTATAGTTTTATTTTTATTTTTTTAATGTTTTATTTATTTTTGAGAGAGAGACAGCTTGAGCAGGGGAGGGTCAGAGAGAGGGGGAGACACAGAACTAGAAGCAGGTTCCAGGCACTGAGCTAGATGTCAGCTCAGAGCCCGATGCGGGGCTCGAACCCATGAACCGAACTGCGAGATCATGACCTGAGCTGAAGCCGGACGCTTAACTGATTGAGCCACCCAGGTGCCCCTGTTTATTGTTTCTTTAACCGTGCAGAAGCTTTTTAGTTTGTTGTAGTCCCACATACTTATTTTTGCTTTTTTGTGTGTGTGTTAGTGTAATGTCCAAAGAACTGTTGCCCAGACCAATATCAAGGAGGTTTTCCCCTGTTTTCTCCTAGGAGTTTTATGGTTTCAAGTCTTGTGTTTAAGTCTTTAATCCATTTCTTTTTTCTTTTAAAAACATTGTTTAAGCTTATTTATTCGTTTCAAGAGAGACAGAGCAAGTAGGGGAGGGGCAGAGACGGAGGAGAGAGAGAATCCTAAGCAGGCTCTGCACTGTCAGCACAGAGGCTCACGCAGGGCTAGAACTCAGAAAACATGAGACCACGACCTGAGCCAAAACCAAGAGTCGGAAGCTTGACTGACTGAGCCACTCAAGCACCCCAGTATTTAATCCATTTCAAGTTAATTTTTTGTGAGCGGTTTAAGACAGAAATTCAGAGGCATCTGGGTGGCTCTGTCAGTTAAGCATCCGCCTTCAGCTCAGGCCATGAGCTCATGGTTTGAGTTGGAGCCCTGCGTTGGGCTCTGTGCTGACAGCTCAGAGCCTGGAGCCTGCTTCCGATTCTGTGTCTCCTTCTCTTTGTGCCCCTCCCCTGCTCATGCTCTGTCTCTCTCTGTATCAATAAACAAACCTAAAAAAATAAAAATAAATAGAAATCCATTTTCATCCTTCATCTCTTTCTCATTCACCAGTTATTCATCAGTTAAAACCGATATTGAGTGTGTTTTGTGTGTCAGGCACCGACAATACATTGATTAATAAGACAGCCTTTCCTCGGTGCCTATAGATTTGAGCCCAGATATCTTAGTTGGCATTTGAGACCTTCCCTGGCCCCAGCTTGCCTTGCACACCCCATGGAACTTACCAATAAAAACAGATATTAGAAGCTAAATTTCAAGGGCAAGTTGGGTTACAAAAGAAAAATTACAAGGTATGGTCAAAATGTGTACTAAAGAAGCGTGGCCTGCCCTAGCCAGGGTAGTCAGGGAAAGCCTCTTTGATGGTTTAACTTTTAAAGTCTTCCCGCCCCCCCTTAGTTGAGACATATATTAAGTAAATGAATGAAGCAATAATAAGTACATGAATAGGTCACCTCAGCTGGTGCTAAGCAGTATGAGGAAAATTAAACTAAGTAAGATGGTAGTGCCTGGTTCCAAGAGCAGGTAGCTTGAGGTGGGAAAATTAGAAAAGGTCCTCATGAGGATGTGGCTTTTAAGCTAGAATCTCAGAGAAGGAGCAGGCCAGGAGGAGATCCAGGGGACGCACCTTCCTAGCAGAGAGAAGCCAAGTGCAGAGAGAGGCCCATTGGGGGCGTGGGGGTGGGGTCTGGGGAAGCCGAGGACCCTGGGATAACTAGGGATCCAAGAGGCAGGCAGGAGCCAGGGAATGCTGAGACTTACACAGCTTGGGAAGGATTTTGGATTTTACTCCAAATGTACTGCGATAATGCCACTCATATGTTTTCCCTGTTCCATCAGAAGAGTTCATTTTCCTTGGAGCTGCCTTATTAAAACTTGAATCAGATTAGTTTGGTCTTTCAGTGACCATTTCCATCCTATCTAACATTTATGATCTTATAAACTTTGGAAAATGTTTTCTTATAAACTTTGGAAAATATTTTTCTGTCCAGATCTTACGTTTGAAGATTAAACACTCCTGACTTCTCCCTTTATAATTGCTTTTCAAAAATTTAATTGCCCTTTTCTGGACTCTTCAGTGATCTCTTTTCTGAGGTATGGTAGACAGAGTCACACATTCCAGGTGGGTATTATCATAGTTTCTCCGCAGATGTTGTGTTTTCTGCGGGGATTTCACCTAATGTCTTTCTTGATGGTGCTGTTGCGTAAGATTGAAGCAGCTCCATCTCCAGAAGTCTCTCCAACACTTCTATTAGCCTCAGTCCACTTTCTTGCAAAATCTGTTTAAACTACTTAACTTCCAAATGTTGTTGCTATTTTAAGACTTTCTATTTATTAGATGTGAGAAATTGTAGCTATTAAAATGTACTGCTCAATTCAAGTTTATTTTCTGATACTAGGCACTGTCTAATTAAGTTGCTATTGTTACCTCTCCTGACTCATTTTATGTACTGTGCCTTCTCTGTAGTGCTTTTTTCTTTAGGATCTATTTCCATATGTGTGCGTAATGGCTCCAAAGTTCTCTGATACATGTAAATTTAAATTTCATCCTGTTTTCTGTAGTTCTGATACAAGTTGCATATGCTATATGCATTGTACATGTCTAAACTATATCATTATGTGATACATTTGTAATGTATTATATATATGATACAAATATACATAAAATACATATATATGTTTAACTTGTGTATATGTCAAATATTTAACTTATACTGGACAAACACTCATTTTTGGAGATGTGAAAATATACAGAAGCAATATATATATATATATAAATTCATCTGCAGTATCACTGACTGTATAGTCACTATTAATATTTTAGTGTAATATCCCAGTCACACATAAAAACAGTATACATATACATACACATATATGTATATATCTTTTAATATGTGATCCAACTGATTGTATGGTTTACAAATCTTTTTTTTTTTCACTTAATTTATCTTATGCAGTTTCCCAGATCCAATTTTAGAGCTCTATTTTATTCTTTCATTTACGCTAATATAACCAAGCCATTTATTTGGTCTTTAAACACCACAATTAATATATTTTTATAGGCATAGGTTTACATACATCCATAATTATTTTCTTAGAATAAATTAGAAATGGAATAACTGGGTGAGAGGATGTGTGCATTTCTAAGGCTTTCTGATATGCATTGTGAAGTTAACTCTGGAAACTTGCTATTTGTCCTCTGCTAGCAGTGTGCCAGGGTGCTTGTTTCTTCTAAGTTCTAACCTGGTATTGTTATACGTTTCTTACAGACATCTAACAATGGATTTGAACTTTTAGTCAAACTTTCACCTTTCTTACCCAATATTATGTCAAGACTGATAAATTACAGTGTGTTCTTTTCATGTGTCTGCTGGCCATCCATATGTGTCCTTTGGAAAAATGTCTATTCGTGTCTTCTGCCTATTTCTTAAGTGGATTATTTACATTTTGGGTGTTGAATTTGATAAGTTCTTTATGTATTAGATACTAACCCTTTATCAGAATGTCACTGGCAAATATCTTCTCCCATTCTGTAGGCTGCCTTTTAGTTTTGTTGATTGTTTCCTTCACTGTGCAGAAGAAGCTTTTTATCTTGGTGAGGTCCCGATAGTTCATTTTTGTTTTTGTTTCTCTGCCTCCAGTGATGTGTCTAGTAAGAAATTGTTCTGGCTGTGGTCAGAGAGGTTGCTGTCTGTCTGTTCTCCTCTAAGATTTTGATGGTTTTCTATCTCACATTTAAGTCTTTCATCCATATTGAATTTATTTTTGTGTATTGTATAAGAAAGTGGTCCCGTTTTCTCTTTCTGCATGTCACTGTTGAGCTTTCCCAGCACCATTTGTGATGAGTCTGACTTTTTCCACTGAATATTCTTGTCTGCTTTGTCAGTGATTACTTGACCATATAGTTGTGGGTCCATTTCTGGGTTTTCTATTCTCTTCCATTGATCTCTGTGTCTGGTTTTGTGCCAGTACCATACTGTCTTGATGACTACAGCTTTGTATTATAGCTTGAAGTGCAGAATTGGGATGTCCAGCTTTGCCTTTCTTTTTAAAGATGCTTTGGCTAATTGAGGTCTTTTGTGCTTCCATATAGATTTTAAGGTTGGTTGTTCCAGCTCTGTGAAAAATGCTAGTGGTACTTTGATAGGGATTGCATTAAATGTGTAGATTGCTTTGAGTTGTATTGACATTTTAACAATATTTGTTCTTCAACATAACTCATCACTAGGGAAGTGCAAATCAAAACCATGATGAGATACCACCTCATACCTATCAGAATGGCTAAAATTAACCACACAGGAAACAACAAATGATGGTAAGGGTATGGAAAAAAGGGAACCCTCTTACATTGTTGGTAGGAATGCAAATTGGGGCAGCCACTCTGGAAAACATTATGGAGATTCCTCAAAAAATTAAAAATAGCACTACCCTATAATCCAGCAATTGTACTACTAGGTATTTACCCAAAGGGTACACGCGTACTGATTCAGAGGGGCACGTGCACCCTGATGTTGATAGCAGCATTAGTACAGTAACTAAATTATGGAAAGAGCCCACATGTCCATTGACTGATGAATGGATAAAGAGGATGTCCTATACACATACGTGTCCATGCGCGCGCACAAAAGAATGTTACTCAGCCATCAAAAAGAATGAAATCTTGCCATTTGCAATGACCTGGATAGAGCTAAAGTGTATTATGCTAAGTGAAATAAGTCAGTCAGAGAAAGATAAATCCCAAATGATTTCACTCATCTGTAGAATTTAAAAAACAAAACAGATGAACATAGGGGATAGAAAAAGAAAGGGAGGCAAATTATAACTTAACTATAGAGAGGAAACTGAGTGTTGATGGAGGAAGTTGGGCAGACAGTGGACTAAATGGGTGATGGGTATTAGGGAGGGCACTTGTTGTGATGAGCACTGGGTGTGTATGTAAGTGAACCACTGAATTCTACTCCTGAAACCAATATTACACATATGTTAACTAACTAGAATGTAAATTAAAACTGATACAAAAATCTTTAAAAGTTACAGTATGTTCTGTAGATAAGAAGCACTGTTAATAATTACCTGAAATAGTTTTTCTGTAATTAATTGTCATTTTTCATAAGTTGTTAGAATTCAAAATTTATTATGAGTAGATATGGAAGAAGATAGAGGTAGCCTTTTCTAGCACTCACAGATGGATGACGCAGTCCTCTCTTACCTGTTCTGAGGAAGCAGCCTCCTGTAGCCCAAAGGATCCGGTGTAGTGCTAGAAACCTAAAGTTTTCAGTCCTACTGCAGTCTTGGCCTCAGCACGTATTTACTGTGTGACTTCAACCTTTCCAGGCAACTGTTTTCCCTTTCATAAAATCAGAATGATAATTTCTGTTTCGAATAGCTTGAAGCATTTTTGTGAGGATCAAATGAACATGAAAGTAATTTACAAACTCTAATGTCCTATACATACAAAATACATTATTTTCTTATTAGCCAGAATGCTGTGTAATGAGAAGATAGTTGGGGGAAATGGAAGGAGATTAACATTTTAAGATAAGTCTAGGAAGTAAATATTTGAGGTTAGTGGTGTTCTTGCCCAATATTGTGGCCACTTAAAAAAATTTACTTTTGGCTCAGCTGTTGGGTGGCTCAGTTGGCGAAGCATCTGATTCTTCTCCTTCTGCCTCTCTCTCTCTCTCAAAAAAAAAGTACTTTTAAAAATTACTTTTACGTATTAAATGTCAATTTCTGTTGTAGATTCCCTTTCCTAATGCAAACAGTAAGGGGTCGGGGTAAAAGGGGGGAAGAATGGAGGTGACAGTTCTACTTGAAGCTGATGCGGTAACTCGTGTGCTTTTGAGGAAGGGATAGCGAGATGTGTGTGATATGTATTTAGTGAGTATCAGATCTGAGATCCCTGAATTTCTGTAGATTTGATGGGAACATTTGCTTTTATCTGTGGTAGTTGAGATTTTATTATTCAATAATTTGATTATGAAAGTACAGTGAGCCCATTCGGGCCTAATCTTTTCTTGCTACACAGGGCTAGAAATCTGGCTTTGGAGAAACTGAAAACCCCTCCATTTAGTGGCAAGCACAAGTCTTGTCATTATATTAAATCATCTTGCTCTTTACAATCTACTGTATGTGCACAAATCTCTGAAAAGTGAGTATTTGTATGTCTTAAGTATCTGAACATTTTTCATAATTAAACAACTTTAAAATTTATATCCAAAGGGAGAATGGATCCTAAATTATATAAATATCATCATGATTGAATTGGATAAAATTCTTAGCCTAATGCTTTATAGATCATAAGCATCCCAAGAATGTTAGCTATTATTATTGCTGGTACTGTTGTTGTTACTGACAGGTATCAAATGGAGAACAGAGAGGAGTGACTCATCACTGTGTAGGAGTGTTAATTAAAAACAAAATGAGTTAACTTTACAGCATTCTCTGTGGTTTCTTTTTTTTTTTAATTATTCACGGAGTTTCAGGTTTTCTTTAACTTGTGAATATATCTAAATTTAAAGTTAAGCTTATGCATACTAAGATCAACATTGATTCCTTAAATTTACCAGAAGGCATTTTCTTTTCTTTTCTTTTCTTTTTTTAATGTGTTTTATTTGTTTTTGAGAGAGAGAGAGTGACAGCGTGAACACGGGAGGGTCAGAAAGCGAGGAGACACAGAATCCAAAAACAGGCTCCAGGCTCTGAGCTGTCAGCACAGAGCTCTACACGGGGCCCGAACCCACGATCTGTGAGATCATGACCTGAGCCGAAGTCCGACACGTAACCGATTGAGCCACCCAGGCACCTCTCAGAAGGCTTTTCCAAGCAGAGTAGGAAACGATGTCACTGCGGTTTATTGTCCAGTGTTCACCCTACTGCCCTGCACAATTAGGTGTTTAACAAATGCTTTTTTCCTTTCTTATAGATATTTTGCCTATAGTTCCCGTGGGGCGAGTTGTGACTGGGCACACATACATTTGTGACTATTAGGAAGTACTTGAGGTGTTCTTACTAATATGCTTTTTAAGAAAATTCTTTTTTTTTAAAATGTTTTTATTTATTTCTGATACAGAGAGAGACAGAGCATGAACAGGGGAGGGGTAGAGAGAGAGGGAGACACAGAACCCGAAGTAGGCTCCAGGCTCTGAGCTAGCTGTCAGCACAGAGCCTGATGCGGGGCTCGAACCCATGAACGTGAGATCTGACCTGAGCCGAAGTTGGAGGCTTAACCGACTGAGCCACCCAGGCGCCCCAAGAAAATTCTTTTTGATTTTCCATTTTGAGATATCCAGTTTTTAAAGTTTACATCTTTTTTTTTTTTTCTTCTTCACATTTACGGGTACTTCAGCTACACATGCTATTCCATTTGCCCAGAATGCTTTTCCAGGTGTCCCTGCGCTCATGTGACACCTCTTCCGAGAGGATTTCCTTGTGCACCACACCTCAGTTAGCAGCTTCAGTTACTCTTGTTCCTTTTCCTCTTCCCCCTTCTCTTTCTTTCACTTCAGCACCAGCAAAAGCTCTGTACAATTGCAGTTTTACTAATGATGGTGCCTGACATTTACAAAACATTTTCCTATTTTTTTTAGGCCTTAAAGATTAACTAATTCATAGTGTCCTTCAGAGATAGCTATTGTATGATGGAGAAGAGAGATAAATATCAGTAGAGAGCAGAGAAGCACAGATATCCAGGAAAGAAGAAGAATGCTCTGAACATATAGTTGCAAAGAAAGGAAGTTCATTTTCCACTGAATTCCCTTGCTAGTTGCACATGGTGGAGACCAGGACCAGGGAGCGAGTTTTGAGCAAGGGCTTTTTACCACCAGAGAATGGCTAGAATTCCAAGTCAAAAACAGTGGACTCTCTTATTCTGAGAACGAACTCTTAGTCTCATTCATTCAATAGTTACTTTTAAATCCCTCTTAAGTGCTGATCCTGCCCTAGGCACCCAGGATCTAGCAACGAATGACAAAGTCCTGCCCTCACAGAGCTAAGACTTCTGGGGGTAGGGAGTCCCAAGAAAAACAAACATAATGACATGTTAGGTATTGATAACTGTTATGAAAAACTGAAACCCGTTGTAGGGTCAGAGAGTGAAAGGGATGGAAGGGGGTTGTTACTTCCATGCATGGTTGGCGAGGCCTCTCAGAATCGCCAGCACGCGAGCAGAGCCCTGAGTGGAGTGGTGCTGTGGAGCGCCCTGGTAATCCTAGCGGTACCGCCGTCCAGGCGGAGAGAACAGCAGGTGCAAAGATTCTGTGGTGGGAGCCTGCTCAGTTCGTCCAGGGACCAGCAAGAGGGCCAGTGTGACTAAAGCAGAGAGGGTGGGCAGAGAGTGGCAGAAATGTGGTTGACGCATAGCTTGAGGCCAGAGGACAGGGGCCCTGTGCGGTGCGAACTCATCAAGTCTTGGAGCTGGAAGACTGGATTTTGAAAGACCAGTGTTTCTGAAACTGAGGCTATGACTCACTGGTCTACTGTGAACTCTAAATTATGACTGGCAGCTAGCCTTTAAAAAAAACATAAAATATTAGTGTATTGCACATACTGAGGATAAGAATTGTTGCTTGGAACTGTCTTTCATTTGTGGGGGATACAGGTACGTATTGGTTCTAATGGAATGGATATTGTAGTTCTTACTGCAGGTTCTGGTAAAAACAAGGTGCGTGAGTCACTGACCTAGTTGTATCCCCAAATTGTAGAGATGAGGAAAGGAAGTTGGGAAATACTCAAAGGCTCACATGTGTTCTCCTTACATGCAGTGCTCCCGCTCCTGTACTGTGCTCCCGTGTAGATACAGTGTGCGTGTCTGTGTCTAGGTGTGACTGACTCTGTGCGGAATTTGGTCTAATTTCTAAGTGAGGAGAAGGAATTAAAAGCTTAATTTAGAGGCCCCTAGTGGCTCAGCCAGTTAAGCATCGACTTCAGCTTAGGTCATGATCTCACAGTTCGTGGGTTCGAGCCCTGCGTCAGGCTCTGTGCCAACAGCTTGGAGCCTGGAGCTTCCTTCAGATTCTGTGTCTCCCTTTCTCTCTCTGCCCCTCCCCTGCTTGTGTTCTGTCTCTCTCTTTCAAAAATAAACATTAAAAAATTTTAAAAGCTTCATTTAGTTAATACCATGTTAGTAAGTACCCACTTCTGCTCTTTTTTTTTTTTAAGGGGCACAGAGAGGGACACAGAATCTGAAGCAGCTCTAGGCTCTGAGCTGTCAGCACAGAGCCCAATGTGAGGCTCCAGTGTCACGAACTGCGAGATCATAACCCGAGCTGAAACTGGACACTCAACTGACTGAGCCACACAGGCACCCCTCTTCTGATCTGTATTATGATTTTCTGTTACACTGTCTTATTTTCCTTTACTTTCTCTATTAAATCTCGTCTTGTTTATCCAGGAAAGAAAGCTATCCAAAGGGGAGAGAGAGGGAGAGAAGGAAATCCAGGAATGAGAGAGAGTCAGACAGACATATCCAAACTCCAGCAGAGGAAAGAGAGACTCAAAGCCAAGAGCGAGCAAGAAGTTGTGACATCTCTGTTCCCGCTTGTCCCTTCTGCTGCTTCTGCCATCTCGTCTGCCCCTTCCCGAAGGCCCTGGCCTCCTGGGAAGGCAGTGCTGGGGGAGAATGGAAATCCAGCCAGTTTCAAAGACACACTGGGAATTCACTTCTGTAACCTGCCTTCTGGCTGAGTGAGGCTCAGTAATGTGCTGAAGACAATGAGCTCCTGGCGATTAGGGTTTATTTCTTATGCTCCTTACTGTTCCAAGGCCTGGGACTTGGAGGCCCTGAGAAACAATTTTCTTAAAAGACCACAACCTGATTAATACACTGAATTATCATGGGGCTGTTCTTATGTTTACAGCCAACCTCTTATCCAAATTACAAATCTGTACTCTCAAAGGTGGGCTCAGGCTCAAAAGAGACTTAATTTTAGAGATCTTGCAAGGGCAATTTAATGAAATTTGATGATATCTAAAGGGTTAAAAACAATGCCAACACATGGAAGCAACCTAAGTGTTCATTAATAGACAGATGGATAAGGAAAGTGTGGTATTTATGCACAGTGGACTGTTAGCCATACAAAAGGGTGAGATCATGTGGTGTGCAACACTGTGGATGGACCTAGAGGACATTATGCTATGTGAAATAAGTCAGGCCGAGAAAGACCAATACCATGTGATTCCACTCATAAATGGGATCTAAAAAAAAAAAAAGAATAAAAACAAAAAGTGGAATCAGACCTATAAATGCAGAGAATAGACTAGTTGCCAGAGGAGGGGAAAGGGGAGGTGGGCAAAATGGGTGAAGGGGAGTGGGAGATGCAGGCCTCCAGTTATGGAGTAAGTCATGGGAATAAAAAGCATAAGGAACACAGTCAGTGATCTTGTAATAGCAATACAGTGGGACAGATGGTAGCTGTACTTGTGAACATAGCATAATATGTAAATTTGTCAAATCACTAAATTTTACACCTGAAACTAATATAAAAAGAAAGATATACATCCCAGATTAAACCTTTTTTTTTAAATGTCATGAGGAAGATAATCTTGAAATAGTTTAACAAGATTTAATTGTTTAAAACTCTGTTACGTAATTCATTAGACATGAGAAAGAGAATTCACTGAATGTTACTCATCTTCCATACAGTGGCTGTTTGAAGCTGATCACTTATTTCTTTAGTAGCTAAAAAAAATGCTTTAAACTTATTTGGAGCTGATTGGGAGAAGGATCAAAAAAGAACTCAGATTAGGACCTTTTTTATGCAGGTGATTAGAGAGGAATGAAATTGTTGATCTGGCACAAGTTGCCTTTTTAATAAAACATTTCTTTAAAATTTTTTTTAATGTTTATTTATTTTTGAGAGAAAGATACAGCATGCGTGGGGAAGAGACAGAGAGGGAGAGGGAGACACAGAATCTGAAGTAGGCTCCAGGCTCTGAGCGGTCACCACAGAGCCCAACACGGGCCTTGAACCCACTAAATGTGAGATCATTATCTGAGACTAAGTTGTATGCTTAACTGACCGAACCACCCAGTCGCTCATAATAAAACATTTCTTAAAGCCCTGATGACTGAAGGGTATATGAAAAGCCAAAAGAAAGCAGTCCACTTATAAATCTGAGTGGGGAACCTGTTTTTCTAAATAGTTAACATCTGTAGTCTACCGAATGTCTGCTGTGTACTATGTTATTTTCATTTGAGGAAACAGTGTCAGGTTTAAAAACACGTGAGGCAGGGCCCAGATTTGAACCAGTATGGCCTGGGAGCTTGTGTTCTTTCTAGTCAACTGCAACTGGGACCAAGATGTTTAAGATTTAAAAATTGTTTCAGTACTAATTTTGTGTGTGTGTGTGTGTGTGTGTGTGTGTGTGTGTGTGCGTGCGTGTGTAGCTATAGAGAAGAAGTAACTTTCGGAAAACTCAATTTCCAGAGCATATAGTGATAAAACATTTTCTTGAAAAAGTCATAATTCGTATTTTGAGAATTAAGGGCCTCTGAAAAATGATGATTTCATGCAGACTGGCCACGTGGCCTGGCTGTGGTGATTTCCACATTGAACAGTAGGTGGCACTCTCCCATCGCTGGAAACATCCTTTCAGGAAAGGATCACCTTTATGGATATCAATAGTGCTTATTAATTTTAATCATATTGATGTGACATATTAATGCCACTCATCTAGAAAGCACAGAGTACACAGTACCACAGATTAAAGACATTTTTTTCTTTCATAAATTAGAAAGCTGAATCCTGAAAAAAAAAAATAGCCTCCTTTGGGATTAAGCTTGAAATTTTTTTTTTTAGACTCTCTTACTCCACCAACTATACTTTATCTTATAAAAAAGTTCTAAAACAGTAAACCCTTAAGTTAAAATAACCCATGAATCATTCTATGATTAGTAACCCGTATTCTATTCATCCATGACGTAGTATAGGCCAAAGCATTCCAAATGGTAGACGAGGTTGACCCAAGGAGCTCCCGAGGTAGACTCAGTGAGGATTGCTGGTAAGGTCGAGGCTTTCACCGCTCTCACGGGGGTGCGTTCGTGCCGCGGCTGCTGGGTCGGCCCCCCTGACTCTGCACGTAGCGTTTTCTCCAGTGACGGGTGATTGATTCTCACGGTCCTCAGTCGCGCTCTTCTCTCATGAGGATAATGCAAACAGAATCCGTTGCCAACTGTAATTAATGCCGAATAGTCATAGTTTGCACTGCATGCAAATCCGCATGTCTATTTAACATATGCAGCGTTTGGCATTTGAAACACAGGAAAAAATGGAACCAGTTTGGTTTGCGTGAGGCTGTCCCCCTCTATCTCCACAACCAGAGCTGTTACACCCTGCTATGCATGTCTGCACAAGTATGAGTGAGTTGGAGGTATGCTTGTTTATTATATATTTTTCTAATAGTAAAATGTTCTGAGGAAGGCGCAGCTTTTGCAGATTTATACAGAAGTACTAGGTTGGCTAGAGAACGGGCTTCTCAAATTTCGACTCGGTGACACTGGTCATCTTATGCCACTGGGCTTTTCCTAGAGGGGTGAAAGAGTAGGAGAGGGAGCATGGGAGAGAGAAGGTGATGGAAAAATACATTCCAGATACAAGTAAATTGCTAAAACTATCAGGGTGGGTTTAGGGTTTCCACATTGGAGGCAGGATACCTTCCGCTCTATCTGCCCCTCTGATACCACCTTCAGGTCATGCTGGCTTTTGTGTTTTGAATTTACCAAACTCCATTTCCTGCTCAAAACTTTATACTTTTTGTCTCCCTAAAATGTGTATCCCCCAGGTTTCTACCTGAATCGCTTCTCCTCATCCTGGTTTTACTTCAGATGATATTTCCTCATAGAGGGCTTTCTTGATCACTCTAGCTGAAGAGGGAATCCCTGTGTTTCTGGTCCCTAGTCATTAACACATTTACTTCTGTATTCTGTTGTCTTTGTAACACTTATTAGTACAGGAATTCTACATTTTTGTTTGTTTTTGTTTTTTTACATTCTATGAGGAGAGACAAAATTAGTCAGCCAGCCCTGTGCCTTGTCTGTCTTAAATGTCCCTGGTTCCTGCCGCAGTACCTGGCTGGCAAAGAGTAGGAACTCACCTTTTGTTGACTGAATGAAGGAATGAATAAATTCAAGTTTTCAAACATTTTAGACTTTTCATTTAAAATGGCTAATAAATTCTGCTTTTTCAATATATTCATTCAAACATTTACCAAACCCACGATATGCTATGTATATACTTAGTCTCTTGGGCTGCATCTATGAACAAAACAGATCCTAAAAGGGCTTACATTCTATTGAGAGAGATATACAATAAATAATAAACTATTAAGTGTAATATGCAGGATATTTGAAAGTGTGAAATGCTGTAGGGACCGTGAGTGGAGTACTGAACGCTGCGTGTGCTGGCAGTGGTGTGAATGCATCAGAAAGGGATGTGGCCAGGACCAGTCTCCCAGAGATAGTGGTCGCTGAGCCACGGGCTATACCAAGCAAAGCAATTGGATTGGCAATGAAAAATCTTTCTACAAAGAAAAGCTCAGGCTCTGGAGACTTCTCTGCTGAACTCAAACAGTTAAATAATCAGTAATACCAGTCTTTCCCAAAGTCTTCTGGAAAAGAAAGGAGGGGAATACGTCCCAAATAACTCATTTAAGCCAGTATTACTTTTATACCGAAAAGAGAGGACATCATAAGAAAACTACAGAGCAATATCCCTTATGAATATAGATGCCCAAATTGTTAACAAAATGTCAGCAAACTGAATCCAGCGACATTTAGAAAGTATTATACAGTGTGACCCGTGTGATTTACACCAAGAGTGCAAAGGTGATTTAACATCTGAAAATCCGTATCGTATTAATAAAGGATAAAACTCACATGATTAATAGACACATAGAAACATTTTACAATATCCAATACCATTTGTAATAAAACATCTCAACAAATTAGGAGCAAAAGAGAACTTCATTAACCTAAGGGGATTCACAAAATAGCCTAGAGCTGTCAACATTCTTAATGAAAATGTGAATGCTTTCTTCCTAAGGCAGGGAACAAAGCAGTTTATACAGCATTGTAATGGAGGTTCTGTCCAGTGCAGTCAGGCAAGGGGAAAAAAAAAGGCACCCAGGTAGGATAGAAAGAGGTAAAATTGTCTTTATTTAGAGATGATATGATCCTATGTGTAGAAAATCCTAAGGATCTGAAAAGCAAAAAAACCATGATGACTAATGTGTTCAGCAAGGTTACGGAATATAAGATCAATATACAAAAATCAGCTGTATTTCTGTATACTTTTTTCTGTGGATAAACAAAAGGAAATTAAATCCCATTCATGACAGCATTAAAAGGATAAAGTAGGAATTTTTGTTGACAGTGGGAAGTATACACTGAAAACTATAAACCATTGCTGATTAAAATTGAAGATCTAACTAAATGGAGAGTAAACCTTTTATGGTAAGTTGATATTGAAGAAAAATGCTACTGTCCTCCAATGAGTAAAGAGTGGTCTTCAACAAATGGTGCTGAGACTGTTGGATATCCACGTGCAAACAAGATAAATTTAGACCCTAAAATGAAAAGTAACTAAAAATGGATTGTAGACCTAAATGTAAGAACTAAAAGTATAAGACTCTTAGAAGGAAATATAGGAATAATCTTTGTGGCCTTGGGTTAAGCAAAGCTTTCTTAGATATGACACGAGTGAGCAAAGTTTCCCTCGATTTTTAATTGAATATTAAGTGAGTAGTATAAAATTACTTAAATATTCTCTTGCTAGCATAGTTATATTCTATGTATGTGTTATATATAATTATATATGTAATTTTTTTAATTTAAATTTTTAGAAGTTTTTATTTAAATTACAGTTAATATACAGTATAACATTATGTTCAGATGTACAATACAATGACACAACGCTTCATACTGATGTGTGCTCATCACAACAAGTGCACTCCTGAATCCCCATCACCCATTTAACCCATTCCCCACCCACCTCCTTTCTGGTAACCATCGGTTCTCTCTAGTTAAGCATCTGTTTCTTGTTTTGCTCCCCTCTTTTTTCCCTTTGCTAATTTATTAAATTCCACATATGAGTGAACTCATATGGCATTTGTCTTTTTCTGACTGACTTATTTCATGTAGCATAATACTCTCTAGCTCTATCCACATCATTGCAAATGGCAAGATTGCATTCTTTTTCATAGGTAAATAATATTCTGTTGTATTTATATATGCCACTTCTTTATTCATTCATTAGTCATTGGACACTTAGGCTGTTTCCGTAATTTGGCTATTGTAAATAATGCTGCTATAATATTGGGGTGCATGTATCCCTTTGAATTCGTATTTTTCTATTTTTTGAGTAAATACCTAGTAGTACAATTGCTGGATAGTACGGTAGTTCCATTTTTAACTTTTTGAGGAACCTCCATACTGTTTTCCTCAGTGGCTGCACCAGTTTGCATTCCCACCAACTGTGCATGAGGGTTCCTTTTTCTTTACGTCCTTGCCAACGCTTGTTTCTTGTGACTGGTGTGAGGTGATGTCTCATTGTGATTTTGATTTACATTCCCTGATGATCAGTGCTGTTGAGTATCTTTTTTCATGTGTATGTTGGCCATCTGTATGTCTATTCATGTCTTCTGCCTGTTTTTTAATTGGATTCATTTTTGAGTTTTAGAAGTTCTTTATATATTTTGGATACTAAATCATTTATGTCATTTGTGAATATCTATCTTCTCCTATTCTGTAGGTTGTCTTTTAATTTTGTTGATTGTTTCCTTTGCTATGCAGAAGCTTTTATTTTGATGAAGTACCCCTGTTCCCCCCCCCCCCTTTTTTCTTTTGTTTCCCTTGCCTCAGGAAACATATCTAGAAAGAAGTGGCTCTGGTCAGTGTCAAAGAAGTTACTAACACTAACCATGTTGTCTTTTAGGATTTTATGGTTAAAGGTCTCACATTTACTTCTTTAATCCATTTTGATCCTATTTTTGTGTAAGATGTAAGAAACTAGTCTAGTTTTCTTCTTTGGCTGTCCACTTTTCCCAATTCTGTTTGTTGAAGAGCCTGTCTTTTTCTTATTGGATATTCTTTTCTGCTTTGTCAAAGATTAACTGACTATATAGCTATTGGTCCATTTCTGGATTTTCTGTTGTATCTTTATTTCTTTTTAAAATTTTTAAAAAAAATATTTATTTTTGAAAGAGAGAGAGAGAGACAGAGTGCAAGCACAGGAGGGGCAGAGAGAGAGAGGCAGACACAAAATCTGAAGCAGGCTTCAGGCTCTGAGCTGTCAGCAGACCCCAATGCTGGACTTGAACTCACAAGCTGTGAGATCATGACCTGAGCTGAAGTTGGACATTTAACTGACTGAGCCACCCAGGCTCATCCTATTTTCCTTCCTTCCTTCCTTCCTTCCTTCCTTCCTTCCTTCCTTCCTTCCTTCCTTCCTTCCTTTCTTTCTTTCTTTCTTTCTTTCTTTCTTTCTTTTTCTTCCCCCCCCCCCTTTCTTTCTTTCTTTCATGTATTAATTCATTTGTTAGATTCATTTTTCTTTTTAGAGTATTGTGGTTCAGTTAATTGTTGACAAGTGGTCCTTGATGGACCTTTTGTCTCAGAGTTAGTTAATACTTTATCAAGTGCATTTTTAAAGGTGTTAGTTAGAGAAGCCATAATTACCCCAAAAAGTAAGAAAAGATGTACTCTTTCAGAATCTTTCTGGAAATACAAATAAACATACATGCAAACATACAGTAGAGTGTTGAGGGGGGGTGTTTGAACCTTGGAATGTATTTTTGTCATTTTATCAAGATCTAGTGCAGAACGTGTTTATTTACTCCTTTAGATATTCATTTTGGTAGTATTTGATTATTATTAAGGTCCCAGAACTAGGAAAATCACTGTGGACTTTCAGAGGAAATAAATAATGTTTGGGTAACTGGGTGGCTCAATTGGCTAAGAGTCCAGACTCGATTTTGGCTCAGGTGATGATCTCCTGGTTCATGAGATCAAACCCTGCTTTGAGCTTTGTGTCGACAGCATTGAGCCTGCTTGGGATTCTCTTTCTTGCTCCCTTTCTGTCCCCCTCCCCTCAAATAAATAAACATGAAAAAAAAATGATATTTCTATGTTCCAGAAGCTCATAATTTGATTATAGAGAGAATTTGTATTACACAAACCTGTCAGATAACAAGCCCATGTTCTACTGTGCGAACACCAAACTAGCTAATCAAGAAACAAGGGTTTTTGTTAAGTTCTGCTACTTAACAGAGTCACAAAACTCTGGCCACGTCACTTAACTTTTTTGAGCTTCTGTTTCCTTACCATGAATATTCCTTTGATATCTGAAATTCTATGAAAATCAAGTACTAGTACAGAAATATCAGTTGTCTGGGGTTGGTCTTGGAAGATTTCACAGTAATCCTGTTTCCTTTAAGATATCTAAAGCAAAGTTCAGTCTTGCTTTTCGAGGAGGTTTCCCCAGATAGGCCGCCTGTGACATTGTGTTTTTACATGATAATGTGTGGACCTAAATTTATAGTGGCGATCTGTATAAGTCTAAGAGGGAGGATTTTCAAGGATCTACGGGCCAAGTTAAGAAACTTTTAAAAAGTCTCCTTTCCTGAAACTGGATGTGAGCCTTTTAAAATGATTCCATCGTGTTTGGTCAGTTTCCTGATTTACATTCATGCTGTAGAAATGGTTCTTTCCTCCCATTTTTCACACTTGAACAAAATTAAGCAGGAATTAAGTTAAAAGTGTATTCCTAAGCCTCACTGTTGGGGATATACATGAGTTTGTGTTCTGTTTACTGCAGCATTAACTTTTTTTCTATAAAGACACATAATGCATTTGACTTATGAGATGCTCAAATGACTTTTTTTAAAGAAAAAAAATTTTGAGAACATGATGGAATTCTCATCTTGAACATCATTTTTCACCAAGGGAGAAGATGGTTAGCCTTAAACTGAAGATTTTTTAAAGATAAAAATTGCCGCAGTTTCACTTTGTTCTTAAAAGAATTTAAGTGGAATAGGATATTAAATTTGAAAATTTCCCTCCCTTTTCCTTCTAGTGCAGTTTGTTTGTCTGACTTTATTAATGAGAAATACTAAGCTAGAGGTAGCAAATTGGATTCTCCACATGAAGACTCTCTTCCCTTAAGCTCACCTTCTGTTTGCCTTTCAGGTGGGTTTATGAGGGAGCAAGCAACAACCCTCTGAGAACAATCTGAATGGGCTCCAAACTGGTTCTGGCCACACTGAAATAAGGTTAATGTTTGACACAATCCAGGGCAGGAGTATGCTTGCTCCTTGAAAGAAGCCCTGGAGGAAGAGTGCCTGGTAAAAGTTTAGTACAAAACAAGTCATTGATTAGAGCCTAGCTTTGTGGTAATGGGAAAATGTAAACGTTTTGGCTGTTGTGTTTTCATTTCTGTTATACTTATCACTACAGCATCTGGGCAAAGCAATAGAAGTTGCTATGTTTCTTTGCCTACTATGTCAGGTAATAAATGTTTAATGATCTACCATATTCTCAGAATGTTCAAGGCAAAGTGAAGTTTGTTCATTAGAAAGCAATTAAACCACAAACCCTACTGGAAGCAGCTGGCTTGAGGTGGCAGCTTCTCATACACTGTTGATTTCTCTTACAATATCATTGATGGGGGGATGTAGGTAAGTGGAGGCTTGGATTAAACTTTAGAAGGCTGTTGAAGTTTAAAGTCTAAACTTTATCATCCATGTAGTTTAGAATGTAATGTTGTTTGGATAAAATATTCACGTATTTAGAACTAGGTACTTAGTAGATACCAGGTGCCTCATAGGAAGTCCTACCTCTTGACTATCACTGTTCGTGTTCTGTAATATTGCCTTGTAGTGATGTGTTTAGATATTTAGGTTTATGTTACTTACTTCCTTCAAGCAAGGGATTGTTTATTAGAATTCACAGAATGTCCCTAAGAACTTGGAAGAAAATAAGCAGTTGATCAACATTTTAGAATGATTGAGTGAGTACACGAATAGAGTATTTGATCATCACTGGTCTGGTTTTTCCTTTTTTTTTATTGTGGTAAAATGCACGTAAACCTAAAATTTACCCTCTTTACCATTTTTAGGTGTAAAATTCAGTGGTATTAAACACATTCATAATGTACAACCCTCACCACCATCCATCTCCAGAACCTTTCAGGTTGTGAAACTAGTCCATAGTGAACGTACATTCCCCTCTCTCCCAGCCCCTGGCAACCACGCTTCGGTTTCTATGATGTTGAGTACCTCATACAAATGGAGTCATATAGTATTTCTCCTTTTGTATCTGGCTTATTTTACTTAGCATTATGTCCTTGAGGTTCATCCTTGTTGTGGCATGTGTCAGAACTTCCTTCCTTTTTAAGGCTATTCTGTTGTATGTATATACCACATTTTGCTATCCATTCATTCATTAACGAACACTAGGGCTCCTTCCACAGCATTTTAGCTATTGTGAATAATGCTACTGTGAACATAGGTATATACATATCTTTGTAAGATCCTGCTTTTAATTCTTTTGGTCTGTTTTTTGAAGGAAAAAGATAAAACTGTTTAACATTGAATTTTTAGAGGTAAAGAAGAGGCAGAATACTTAATTACCAAGCTGTTTTGATCTCAAATTGTTGTTAGGAAAAAAAACAGAATATCCCTCTCTCTCTCAGAGTGAGTCCTTAGTTATAATTTACATGCAATTAATATGTTACATACATTGTAAATAATATACAATAATAAACGCTTTAATAGGTTCAGGTAGAAAAATAGAAATGGAAATCTTGATGTTTTCTTCCCATCTGCCAGTGGGATCTTAGAGACTATTTGATATAGAAACTTAGAGACCACTGGTATAGAGAAAGGTATTTTTATCAGACTTGAACTTAAGTCCCGTTTTTGGCACTTAGCGAATGTGGTTACTTAACCACTCTGTGTTCCTGTAACAACCTCTTACGGTTGTTGTAAGGATTAAATACAATAATGTATGCACATAATTTATTCTGGTGCTTGGTACATGATAAGGGTCCAGTAAATGTTAGCTGCTGTAATAATACTGATCATAAATTGGAGTTTGTTATTGCTATGATGATGATGATATGATGATGATGTTTTTTGGAAGATACTTTTCCTTTTGGAATTTTTCTTGAAGTTACCAGCTTTTATCTATCCTAATTTTTTTTGATCCTTAAATAATCAATTCTGTTTCCTTGCTCTAATTCTAGTCCCACGGCTCCAAATGATTACTATAATAACTAGAAGTTCTGCCTTCACTTCAAAATCTATATGCCTAATTATAATCTCATCATATTTACTCTTGAAAAGATCCTCCCTTCCCCCATTCACTTTGGCTTGAAACCTTGCAAGCATCTTTGATTGATCTCTAGCTCTTATTCCCATGTTTCTTCCTCTCCTTTCACTGACTTATTACTCCTTACTTAAAAATGTCTCATAGCCATCATTTTCCTCTTCAGTCTTACTCAATTCAGGCCTAAAAAGGCCTGAATTAAAACATCCGGTTTGTCTCCTAATTGGTCTCCCTGATTCAGATGCTTTCTATTCTCATTCAGCCAGCCAGGCATTATATTGGAAAGCATTTATTGAACTCCTACTTTTACCAGATAATTTTTTGGGTCCCAGTAATGTAGCCCCTCCCTCAAGAGCCATATCCCCGTTAAGATGAGTATTATAGCTTTATGCTCCTGTTTCTCTACTCAGATTGTTCATGGGCACAGTGATTCACTACTTTCATTTGTTTTAAAATTTACACATACTACTTATCAAACTCCCTGTGGCCTCTTGCAAGCTCCATCCTCCCAGGTTTCCAAGAACACTCGTCCTTGTTCCCAGTTCTGCACTCTTGTGGCTCTTGTCAGGATGTTTGTTTGTGTGGACTGCTCTTGTTCAAATGCCCATAGCGGTCTATCACACAGCCTATCTCTGAATTATTTTTTATTATATGTTTGCTGTTGTTTCATGGGTATTGGTCTTTATCAAGTTAGACTGATTACAAAGCCCCTAAGGATCTGGATGGTGATTTTGTGTATGCCCCTTCCCCCCACCCAGGACCCAGGGTGGAGTCTAGAAGGGTACTTATTCTCTCCCTCTGTAAGTTCAGTCTGCTCAGAGCCAGCCGAAGATCATCCCATGTGAAAGGAATCCACACTGTCAGCATATTTTATATACCTTTTGTTATGTTATTAAAAAGTAGAAAATCTGACGTTGAACTTTTAGGAATAATGAGAAGGAGGATTGGGCATAGCTTCTTCCCTCTCCACCACTGGTGTTTCAGGAGTTGAGGGTGGGGACCTCAGTTGTCATCCAAAAGGCATGGGCCTTATAGGAGCTTAGAAGAAACTTTTTTATTATTCACTGATTAATTAAACTTGTGCTCATTTGAGTCAGAAACTCTCTGTGGTCTGGCTGAAGCATATTAAAAATACTTGTAAATACGTTGGGGCACCTGGGTGGCTCAGTCGGTTAAGTGTTGGGCTTTGGCTCAGGTCATGATCTCACGGTTCGTGGGTTCGAGCCCCACATCGGGCTCTGTGCTGACAGCTCAGAGCTTGGAGCCTGCTTCAGATTCTGTATCTCCCTCTCTCTCTGACCCTCTTCTGTTTGCACTGTCTCTCTCTATCTCTCAAAAATAAATAAAACACATTTTAAAAAAATTAAAAAAGAAACTTGTAAATATGTTAATGATAGGCCATAAATAGTCCCCTGAAGTAATAGATATGCAAGTAAAGTTTTTAAGGAGTACAAGTAGTAAAGTAGTAAGATATGGAAATATAAATACAATGGAGTGTTTTATAATCTTATAATCTTGCAACAACAGATAAAATTGCCACGTAAAAATCATGCTCATGTATGTTATGCTAGGCCTGGTGTAAACATTTTTCAACAGGAATTGGTTATTCTTTGGGTCTAATGTTGAAACATTGACTAGGTATTGACTGAATGCCAGCTTGTGGAAGGCACTGGGTGGGCACTCTGGGGGATATGAAGATGAATGATACACTGATTTTTGTCCTCAGGAACTCCCATTATAATAGAAGATAAGATGTGTACATAAACAATGATACACATGCTTCCGAAGCCTCCAATAAAGTGCAAGGCAATCTCAAAATACTGAAAAGTATCTTTCACCTGGGAGGTTCATGGAGCATTTTGTTAAGCAGGTGGAGTTTGAATTGTGTCTTGACAACAAAATGTGTGAAGATTTTGAAGGAACTGAGAGAGGGTGTTCAAAGGTTTAGGAGAAAGGCCATAAGTAACAAGATACATGGTACATATCATTGATTCAGGTCTGCAGCATATTTAGGTGTTTATTTCAGCCACGATCAGAAGTGAAGTGTGATCCTGTTTTGGTTCATTCCTGAAAAAACTCTGTCGGCCAGCTCTTTACTTCCTATCATTATAGAAACTGCCTCCACTCACCTTTATTCATCATCCGGAAGAAGCCAGCCGATTGATCCTAGGACTTGATGGTGGATTAAATGGGTTCCCCGATTCCCATGCCCCTTCCCCCGACCTCTGCAGATAACAGTTAGTGCTTGGCTGTCGGACCCACCCTTGTATAGTCAGCAGCCTGGCCCCTCAAAAGGAGAAAGAAGTTCCAGCTCTGGAGTTCAGGGGCGAGGCATGGATGGGCTTTAATTTTGGCAAATCTGCTTGGAAAGAGTCTCTTCTCCCTTTGTATAGCTTTTGCTCAGTAAACAGAGGATTCAGTAGAAGACATTATAGTTTGTGTCAAAATTAAATATTATACAATTTGGAAGAGTAGAAAGGATGAAGGTAAAAGAGTTACAATAACTGAAATGTGTAAGTGGTTTTACACTGCGTAGATCTGAACCGTTTCCCGGTCTTAAGTGATAAACCAGATACAGTGGAGGCTGTTCGCTGCTGTTCAGTCATGAGTAGAACTAGTATTTTATAACTTTGCCCAAAATTTCCAGTTCTTTATAGTCCACTAAGTTATTCTTTTAAATAGTAATGAGAGTCCTTTGTTAAACTCATGTTGGCTTGTAGGTGGCACACTCATGAGATGCCATTGGAAATGAGGGAAGTTGCAACGGTTGCTTCCCATCTTGAGCAAGTAGGAAAATGTAGTGAGAAATATGCTAACAACGCTTGCAGCAAATTTGATTCCTTTTTTAAATTCACTTAGTATTGCATCACCTGATGGGAGAGAGAAAAACGAAGTGGCATAGAGTTATGATCTCATAGATCCATACAATATATACAAATAAATATTCAAACATCCTGAATACATTTGAAACTCGATGTGTAGCTGTTAAAGTGGTTGTGTAGCAAGTGATTGTCCTCACCGGCTGGAACAGGACTTCTTAACCCCAGGGAAGTGATGAGGCTCTTTCATCCTGTTCTAGATCAGCGATTCAGAAATAGTGCTTCCTTCCTGCTTCATCCTTCTGTGAGAGCGTCAGCCCACATGACTCCTTGTTCCACACAGTCCTGACCCAGTAGTGGCACCTGCTGTTTCCTTACAGCCTCATTGAACTACATAGAGCCTCGTAATTTCCTCTTCCTTTGGAGCTGGTACTCAGTGCAATGGTGGGGTCAGTGGCCAAGGTGAATTAAACCATCCCTCAAAAAGGATTTCCTGCAGTTCTTTGAAAATAAGTTTTTCCTCCTTTGTAGTCACTTTTTGATTTAGCACATTTATTTTTTTAAAACTTTTTTTAATGTTTATTTTTGAAGGGGAGAGACAGAGAGAGGCAGGGAGGGAGGGAAGGGGAGGGGCAGGGGCAGAGAGAGGAAGACACAGAATCCGAGGAGGCTCCAGGCTCTAAGCTGTCAGCACAGAGCCTGACTTGGGTCTCGAACTCATGAGGTGAGAGATCATGACCTGAGACGAAGTTGGATGCTTAACCGACTGAGCCACCTAGGTGCCCCATTTAACACATTTATTTTAGTGACTGGTAAGTTGCTGCTTGGTTCCGATTGGGAAAAACTTTTTTTTTTTTTTTTTTTTTTTTAATGGTGCTCAGTCTGAGAGTAAAGGAGAAGATGTGGAAGGAGATGGGGGGAGGTTTATGGTGTTGTTGTTTTTTAAGAGGCTTTTGACTTTATTTGTAGGTCATGTAATCAATCAGTTCAGAATCCATTCAGTGTGTTTTAAAAAAGTAGGATAGAAAATAATCTTAGTCCACAGCACATAGTAAGGATAAATATTGCTGTGTAAAATTGAGGAGTAATATATTTACAGGTATGAGGTATTGGGTCATGATGTGAAGTTACAAAGTTTCAAAGCCACCATTATAATGAAGTTTTAAACATCTGGGAAAGAATAGATATAATAGTAAGTAGTTGTTCCTAAATCGTATGCATGTTTTGTGATAAAACAATAACTTTAATAATTTCGAGTCTTTTCTGAATTAGATTCTAAGCTGCTTCAACAGTCTTATTCATTCACCTTTGTCAACATTTTCTACTCCTATCTTCTGGGCTCAGTGTAGGGTTGACGCTTGAACAATGTAGGTTTGAACTGCCAGGATCCACTTATACATTTTTTTGTTTGTTTAAGAATTGGTAGAAGCACAAGGCTTTATTCACAACTGCCCACCCCGGTCTCAACTGGACTGAACCAAGTTGTTTAAGAGTGAACTATGCACTTTGACACTTTGATGACTGGCTATTAGTATTTATATCTTAACAATGACCCTTTGGAGTTCTAGCAGTGTAAAATATGCAAGCGGCAGACATTTAAATTTCAGTTTTTACAGTTTCAGAAACTAGAAGTCTAGTACTATCAGACATATAGTAGCTGATTGGTATATAATGTCCTTTGGTTTTTAAAAATACAATTCTATGGAAAACTAAAGTTTCTTGGGATGATCTCTTGATTCGCTATTTGGGGGCAGAAGGGTCTAGAATATTGGTTTTCAAGATGCATTCCTGACTAAACCTTTACATGACAGAATTCTAGAACCAGCTGAAATACCCTTCAGAAAAATGGAGGTGGAATAAAGACATTTCCAGAGAGATATCTGACATCTGCTATGTCTTTAAATACAGAACACCACATCATATTGCTGTTACTACACAGTTTTCTCTTTGCATGCTGTTCTGTTCCACGAACGGATTTTCGTTCCCTAGAAATCTGGGGAATAACTCCTTTTCGTTGGTCTCTTACAGAATATCTATTTTTTTTTTTAATGAGGTACAGTTGACAGACAATGTTACATAGTTTCAGGTGGACAACATGGTGACCCAACGGGCCTCTGGGCTTTGCCATGTTCACCACTGGTGTGGCTGCCATCCGTCACCATACAGTGAGTGCTCTTACAAGACCATTGATTGTATTCCCAACGCTGGACCTTTTATCCTTGTGGCTGCCTTATTTCATAACTGGAAGCCTGTCTCTCCCACTCCCCTTCTCCCATTTTGCCCATCTTCCCACACTCTCTGCTCCGGCAACCATCAAATCGTTCTCGGTACTTATGGGTTGGTTTCTGCTTTTTATTTGTTTATTCATCTTTTAGATTCCACATACAAGTGAAGTCATATTTGTCTTTCAGTGACTTCACTCAGCATAATACCCTCTAGGTCCATCTATCACAAATGGCAAGATCTCATTTTTGTGTATGTGATTGGATAATATTACATTATCACACATCTTCTTTATTCATTCATCTATTGAGGGACCCTTGAGTTGTTTCTGTATCTTGGCTATTTTAAATAATGCTGCAGTGAACATAAAGGTACATATATTTTTTCAAATTAGTGCTTTCATTTGCTTTGGGTGAATACCCCATAGTAGATCTATATGGTTATTTCTATTTTTTAATTTTTCTGAGAAGCCTCCATACTGTTTTCCACAGTGGTTGCACCAATTTACATTCCCACCAGCAGTGCTTAAGTGCTCCTTTATCTCCACATCCTCATCAATACTTGTTACTTCTTTTCTTTTTGATTCTAGCCCTTCTAACAGGTAAAAGGTGATACCCTGTTATGGTTTTGATTTACATTTCCCTGATGATTAGTGATGCCGAGTATGTTTTCATGTGTCTGTTGGCCTTCTTTATATCTTCTTTGGAAAAAGGTCTATTCAGTCCTCTACCCATTTAATTGGATTATTTGGGGGCTTTTTTTGGTGTTGAGTTGAATAAATTTTTCATGTATTTTGGGTATTAATCCATTATTGAATAAATCATTTACAGATATCTTCTCCCATTCAACGAGTTGTTTTTTTTTGTTTTGTTGATGGTTTCCTTTGCTATGCAAACACTTTATTTTGGTGTAGTCCCAATAGTTTATTTTTGCTTTTGTTTCCCTTGCCTAAGGAGACATATCTAGAAAAATGTTGCTGCAGCTGAAGTCAAAGATATTACTACCTATATTTTCTTTTAGGAGTTTTATGGTTTCAAAGCTCACATTCAGGTCTTGAATCCACTTGGAATTTGTTTTTGTGTAAGATGTCAGAAAGTGGCCTGATTTCATTGTTTTGCAGGTAGCTGTCTAGTTTTCCCAGCACCATTTACTGAAGAGATTGTCTTCCTCTCCCCGCCCCCCATTGTATATTCTTGCCTTGTTTGTCATAGATTTATTGACCATGTAATCATGGGTTTATTTCCCGGCTGTCTATTCTGTTCCATTGTTCTACATGTTTATTTTTGAGCCAGTACCATACTGTTCTGATTACTATCGCTTTGTAGTATAGCTTGAAATCTGGGCTTATGATACCTTCTTTCTCAAGATTACTTTGGCTCTTATAATACATCTTAGGTGCAACTGCCAGAAACATATAAAAAAGTGCTTCAGTAACCTGTCAGCGTCCTTTTACAACTCTAGAATAGTTCCTATTTTTCTAGAATTGAGGCCCAACTAATTTTCCATTGTTAGTGACGTTTAGTTTTTTATCAATGTCTGCTTTTGTGCTGAGATACACCTTGTAGACAGGCGACCTTTCTCCCTGTCTCCCATCTGTTTCTTTTTTGGTTGACCTAGAACTCTTAATTTTTTTGATTCAATGCTAGAAATGAGTATTGATTTTTAACATCAGACTTTTGTTGGAAGCCTAGCTCTGGCCCTGAGTAGGTGCTTGATCTGTGTGATCCCTTGTGGGGAATAAGTTTAGGAAATTCACTGGGCTTGCACTGGTGGGTTAACAGGGCGTAAAGAATTAGAAAGCGACAGGATGAACACACCCAGCATTGGGTAGACAAGATTAGGAAAACAGGGCAAAGGCCCCCAGTATAGGATAAAGGTATAGGAATAGGGAATCTCAGGATGAAAGTATCTGAGATTAGGTAAACAAGATTAAGTATTCAGGGCAGAAGTGCCCCCCAGTAGAAAGCTGCTTTCACTGGAAGAAAGGACAGAACAGGAAAGCAGGACTTCAGACCACAGCTGGATGAATGCTCATGGAGGAGCTGATTAGCAAAAGAAAGGGGCCTTGTTGATTCTGAGGCGCCTGCTCTGTCTTCCTTGTGCCCTAGGCCAGTTAGGTCAACAGAGGTGCCACTTCATGCCTGCTGTAAACCTCCTAGCACCAGGATTTTGTTTTGTATTGACCCAGCCCCTCAACACCGCTTATCTTCATTACCCCCTTTCCCCCCACGCCCATGCATAATCTTCAAGGTTTCATTGTCTGTTTGTGCACGCCCATCGTGCTTGTAAGCCTTCTGATCCTAATAAATATGGAGCAAGGACCCTTACTTGGGGGCTCTTGTCTCCTCCTGGACATTAGCCTCTCTCTCATTTTAATCCTGTGGCCTGCTCTCTTGCTCGACAAGAGAGAACTCTGTTGGTTGTCACCTGTTTTTTTTTTTTTTTAAGAGGAGTTGAAAGAAGGGAAAATGTTTTCAAAATGAATGGAAGAAACTTACCTACATCATTAACATGTGCCTGGTATAATCTGACTATTTTAAAAAATGGTCGCACTGGGAAGTGACTCATTCCGGAATGCATTTGAATAGATGCAATTTTCATATGCTACATTTTAAAATGACATTTTCCTTTTTTAGGTGTAACAAAGTAAGTTTGGAAAAACAATCTGAGATTTTTCTACATTTGTAAAAGCATACCATCAAAGGGAAATTAAAAACTGTAACGCACTGTACTGCACATTCTGAGGAATAGTCTTATCAGTGTAGAATGGATTTTAAGTACAAAATTAAAATGACTTAACTGACTCAACTGTGACAGAGCAGAACCATCGGTTCAGAGCCAGCAGTTCTAAGTTCCTCGAATTGCTGGATTGGCTACTAGAGTGTAAGGACCACGTTTGTTTCTAATCGCCCTCGTTGTATCTTGACATATTGGAGTACCTGGTGTAGTACATGGAACATGGCAAGTACTCAGTCTGCTGGATCGATGAATTGGTGGGTGGGAATCAGGTGACGTACACAGTCTGACGCCCTTGCCTTCTGCTTGTCAGTGTGCAAACAGTGAGGCCTTTACGGAAACTTGGGATAGTTCCTTAACAGTCATGTTATTATACCCATTGCTTGTTTCTTTTGTTTTTGGTTTTTTTTGTTGTGTGTGCGTGTGTGTGTGTGTGTGTGTGTGTGTGTGTGTGTGTGTTTTGTCTTCACATTCTGATTTTATAATATGGCTAATAGAAGAGAACTCCAAAGGTTCTAGATGATGTATGATGTGAAGAATGGTCTACTGATAAGTATTATCTTTGTTGGGTGTTTATGTAGTTAAGTTCTTACAGAGTGAAAGAGAAAGAAGAAAAGCCAGCTTCAGTTTATCAGTGTAATTTAAAACTAAACTATGAAGAAAACTAGAAATAAGAAAACAATTTAACCCCTCTTGACATTAAGCAATAATGAAAATACAAGCATCAAAGAGGTAGAACAGTTCATAAAGGTGTACACCCCCTCACACACCACACACTCCCCTCTGACATATTCTTCAGTGTCCTTCTGGAAAATTGTTCCCTACCTATACCAGGATTTTTAATTGAATATGAAACATTTAGGTCATCATCACCCAAGTTCCTTGGCAATAAAAATGCTCATTATGTTGTTAAATGCTGATCTTTTGCAGTAGGAACAGAAAGAACCACCTTTGATTGGTTCTTTGGTTGATACTCTATAGATTCCTCACTGTGAGTCACATTTAGCTGCTGTTCACATACTCTTACTCTTTGCCATCTTGCAGAACCACTGTGCCTTTTGCGACTGAAGGTCTGTTTGGCTGTTCACTCCTTCTAGCCTCCGCCTCCAATGTAGAGCCCCAAAGCTTCTATTCCATTTTATTGGCTTTCTGCTTAGCCTTTTGGGCAGTTGTAGGGGAGGAAAACGTTTTCCTTGACCTTCTTAGGGTCCCTGGCTATGTCTGAAAACGGACAAAGACAGATTAATAGGAGAAAAACGTATCAATTGATTTAAGTTTTATGTGATATGGGAGCCTTCATAAGGAGAGAAGGACCTTATAAAACAGACCTGAGTATTTTTAGCTGTGTCTAATGAAGAGCCGACAGTTGTGGAGGAATATGATAGGCGTATGAGGTCAGTGTTGTAAACTGGAGGAAACTTAGCGAGGCCTGTTCGCTGGGACGTTTTTTTCCATGTTCCTTTGTCCTAAGAGATAAGGATGCTTCTTTCTTCTGGGAAGGCACCGCTCACACGAGGGATTTATAACCTGTTTTAGGGAAGAGGCTTAGGAAAAGGTCAAAGCGACCTTCCTGCTTCTGCTCTTTTCTCAAACTGCTTCAGCTTAAAAGATTCAGTAAAAAGGTACCCGATTTTGGTAGGAATGTGCCCTGAGCCCCACTGTGTGGATATCTATTTACAATACTAAAAAAAAAAAAAAAAAAAAAAAGGACATGCCAAAACCAAAGCGAAACAAAAACTAGATGGCGTATTAGTGAGGAGTTACAAAACGGGAACAAAGTGTGCCTGAGGGTGAGGGATCCATTATCTTTTTATGTGTAAATTATATTTAAAATGTTCAGAAGAAGGAAAATGTTTTGGCTTTAAGAAAAAGTCTCGGGGCGCCTGGGTGGCTCAGCCGGTTCAGTGACTGACTTCGGCGTGGGTCATGATCTCGTGGGTCATGAATTGGAACCCCAAGTTGGGCTCCGTGCTGACAGCTCTGAGCCTCGATCTTGCTTTGGATTCTGTGTCTCCTTTTTTCTCTGCCCCTCCCCTGCTCACACTCCCTCTCAAAAATAAAGAAACTTTTTTTTAAAGTCTCTTTGTGCTCTTGTGTAATCTTCCAATGCCCTGCAGAGTCTTTGTCTGATGGAAACTGAAACCTTCACTGTCCCTGTGACCATGCAGTCAGTGACATTCTCATCAGATCCATGGCCCAAAACTGGAGGTGTCTTCTCATGCTACTCATGTGTTAGTTTCTCCCTCTTGCGTTGGCCCTGGAAGTCTGGTATTGAAGTCTCTGAGTCACAGCAAGTGTAGTTTCCTACTTGGGCTCAGTCATGAACCCGCTCTCTAACTTTATGGAAATCATTTCTATTCACTGGGCCTCAGTTTCTTTCTCCATAAAATGAAGTATTCAAACAAAGTGATTTTCAGTTTCATCGTCCTTAAAAGGATAAAAGGGGTTAAGATACAAAACAGATGAACATAAGGGAAGAGAAGCAAAAATAATATAAAAACAAAGAGGGGGACAAAACATAAGAGACTTTTAAGTACAGAGAACAAACCTGAGGGTTGCTAGAGGGGTTGTGGATGGGGGGATGGGCTAAATGGGTGATGGACATGAAGGAGGACCCTTGTAGGGATGAGCACTGGGTGTTATGCTTAGGGGATGAGTCACTGGAATCTACTCCTGAAATCATTGCAGTATACACTAACTTGGATGCAAATAAAAAATTTTAAAAAAATAATATAAGGGGAATCACATTCTTTGTTAGATTTGCTCAGTTTAGCTGAAAAATAAAAATTTTAAATTTCAAAGGAAACTTTGATGCAGGAGGGATGTGGGTGTGGGTGTGTATGTATCAGCGGGGCGAAAGGTGCGTCTGAATGGGACATTCAGCTGTTCCAGTGTTGGGTGCCACGTCCAGAAGTACCACCGCTATACCTCTAGACATCTTCTTTATTTATTGTATTTTACTTATTTCATTTCATTTATTTTTTTGAGGAGCGGGAGAGAGGAGCGCATGTACACAAACTGGGGAGGGGCAGAGGGAGAGAGAGAAAATCTTAAACAGCCCCCATGCCTAGCACAGAACCCAACTTGGGGCTCAGTATTACAACTGTGAGATCATGACCTGAGCTGAAATCAAGAGTTGGACGCTTAACCAACTGAGCCACTCTAGGCATCTTTTGACTCTATAAAGTAACCAGAGTTTCCACTGCAAAGATCAATCAGAAAGTTAAGCCTAAATCACATTTGAATACAATTTGTACTTGGCATGGTTGGCCCTTTTCATAGAGGAAATAGTACCTGCTTGAGAATTAGTTTCCTCATCATAAATAGAAATTACATTATAATAATCTTGTCGAGATAAGTCACAGTTATAAATGAAGGAATGGGAGTTAATTTTTCAAGAAAATATGAAGGATTTTTTTCTTTGTGCGGATGCTGTTCCAAAACTCGATGTTAAAATCTAAGAGGTCAGATAGAAGAGCTTAGGCGATTTTGAAATCTTGTGGATATAGTTTCTGTCTCTCTATGTGATGCTAACTTATCAGAGATTTATTTAAGTGCTGTATAGTGTTGGAGACTCTCCTTCAGTATCTCATTAGGTGGTTCTGAGGGAATTTTTAAAGATATCAACTCTGCGGGCACCGGGGTGGCTCAGTTGGTTAAGGGTCTGACTTCAGCTCAGGTCATGATCTCACAGTTCGTGGGTTCGAGCCCCGCATTGGGCTCTGTGCTGACAGCTCAGAGCCTGGAGCCTGCTTCGGATTCTGTGTCTCCCTCTCTCTCTGTCCCTCCCCTGCTCATGATCTGTTTCTCAAAAATAAATAAATGTTAAAAAATTTTTAAGATATCAACTCTTTATTCCTTTCCCAGTAAAGTATGACCTTTGAAATCTGTTGGCCTTTTCCCCCCTTACCTTAAAAAATTAATTGCTTTTATTATTTTTCTTTAGAGCTTACGACTACATTAGAATAATGCTCACAGTGAAAAATGATTTTAAAGCAGCAACTTATGGGCAACACTGTATAATTTTTGTAATTTCCTAGATAACATCTGCTTTATAACATTTTTTGGTACTTTACACACTGATGGTATCACAGAAGGACACATTTCACTGACTTGATTCTCAAAATTTTGGAATTGGGATATAATTGAAACGTAATATTTGTTAAATATGTTTGATGTCACAGGGAATGAGATGATTCTCTTATTGCATTTAATAATAATTCATTTCTCTTTACCTATATGATTGGTAAAGGCAACAAACTTGACCCTGTTTACAATTATTTAGCTTTAAATAGAGGAGTAGATAAATAATTCAGTTCATCAGTGGATGGAGGCCCATTGAATGGATACTTTAATAGTGACTTTTGTGTCATTTTTCATAGGCAGTGCTGTTTAATGGGAGAAAGCATAGTGAGTTCCAACTTATTTCTTTGTTGTATAACCTTGGGCCAGTGCTCAAAATTTTTAAGTTTTACTGTCTTTGTCCATGAAATAGGGGTGCTACCTATTTTGTCTGTTGGGAGAATGAAATGAGATCATGTCAAGAGCCTACTACATAGTAGGTATTTTAAAAATCATTGTCATGAATGGTGATTGTCATTCACTTCTTAAAATTTGAATGTCACTGATTTGTTAGACATTGTGAGAAATGTTTTCACATTGTCTGAGGAGTGGGAGAGGGAGGAGATTCATTCTAACATAATAGAGGGTGAAAAACTGAACAGAACATCCCTGATTCATGTATCTATTATTTTAAGAGAGATTCTTGTTCACTAATATTCATTGGAATTTGAGACCAGGCTTAACAACTGATGTAGGAGATACTTTCTTTGGTTTACATAATTTGATGAACATTGTCTGCCTTTTACACACTTTATATTCATTTTGACATCCAAATTTTATGTATTTCTATCCTACAAGACATTATTATTATTTTGCATGCATAATATTTATTTAGATTTACTCACATGTTTACATCTCCACTGTTTTTCAGCCTCTTCTTTAACTCCTTGAATCATCTGGTATGATTTTCCGTTTTGCTTTGGAACTGCCTTTAGAATTTCTTTTAATGCAGGTACACTGGTAATAAATTTTGTCTTTTTGCTTATCTAGAAAGTCTTTATTTCAACTTTACCTTTTGGAGGATATTTGTTTGCTAGCTAGAGAAGGCTATGTCAGAGTTATTTTTAGTTTTCGAATTTCCACTTGACTTAAAGAATAAATTCTCACTCTAGTGAAATTCTTCATCTCAATCTAATTTTTAATACCTATCTTTATTGTTTTGAAGCCTTTTTCACATTATAGGTAGGCTACTCATGGGTCTCTTTCTATGGTCTGTTTTTTCTCTTGGTTCTCTTTCTTGGTATATCTGATAGCTTATCACTGAACTTGTAGAGTTTCTAGAGATGCAGGGAGCTAGAATGGGGAAAATATCCCCTCAGTATGGTCAAGGAGTAAGCATTGTTGTAAACTTTGTAAGTAAGGGTCAGTTCACCCTTTTGTTTACCTGTGCTCCTAGAGTGTAATGCTCCAGGAAACAACAAAAAGGTAGGAGAGTTAACCAAAGATTTCCTCTTTAGTGGGTTTGGACTCCCATTTTTCTCTCCCCATGTTGTGAGCCTACAGAACAAACACAGGTATGAGCTCACTTTTCTATAGTGTCCTTCTCCCCGGGATCTTTGTCTCTCAATCTTGGCCTCTTTGGCAGCCTTACAGTCCAGTTTTTGTCTCTATATCCCTGTGACATTGTCAAAAGCTCTGCTAACTTCTCTGCCACTTGGCAGCTTTGCTCTGCCAACTCTTCTTAAGCTTCTCAATCTCTTGTGCAGGTTGACCTCAGACTCAACGTACGTCCTCAGGTAAAAGCAGCACAAAGAATGGTGGGCCAGCTCAGGAAGCTTCCTGCCTTTCTAGATCTGCGATTATTGGATTCTGGCTGCCTTAGAGGCTCCCCAGGGTTTTCAGACAGATTTTTTTTTTCATATCCCACTTTTCTAGTTGTTCTTGCATTGGTTTGCTATAAGCTAGTTTGTCAGTCAGAAACAGCAGTGCCATCATTTACTTTCTTGATGTTAAAACTGTTTTCTGGATAGTGTATTGCGCAAAATTCCCTGCCTCACAGTTAAGCGATGTGATTGGTTAGTTTTGTGGATTGGCTCCCTGGATAAATGGAAGTTCCAAGTTTCATCTATTTTTCATTTCCCTCACTGTCCTGCCCTTTCACCTTCAGTTAGACTCGTCCTTATTTCTTCCATTTTCTTAAAAAAATTTTTTTTAATGTTTATTTATTTTTGAGAGAGAGAGCATGAGCAGCAGAGAGTTAGAGAGAGGGAGAGACACAGAACTGGAAGTGGGCTCTAGACTCTGAGCTGTCAGCACAGAGCCTGATGCAGGGTTCAAAGACAGGAACTGTGAGATCATGACCTGAACTGAAGTTGGAGGCCTAAGGAACTGAGCCACTTAGGCGCCACCCACCTTCTTTAAAAAAAAAAAATTTTGTTTATGTTTGTTCATTTTTGAGAGAGAGCATGAGCAGGGGAGGGGCTGGATAGGGAGAGACCCAGAACTGGAAAGTGGCCTTTTATTTTCTAATTTCATTTATTTATTTTAGTGAAGGAACTATTTCAATGATGTCTTTGAGTGAATCAATATTTTAAGATAAAATATTGATAAAATAAGTAAGCTGGTAATATTTAAATTTTCTACTATAAGAGGACTATAACACTAGAATGGTATTTGTAAGAATGTGAAAAAAAATGTGTGAAGAAAGGCTTTCGTGAATGTCGTATTATGTCTCTTATTTCACCTTCATTTTCTCTTGGCCAATAGGCATTGTTTAAATATGTCTTTGTGGATGATTGTGGGAAAAATAAAATTGTGTCTTAAAACCTTTTACAGTACAGTTTATGAATATAATCCTAAACATAACTAGCCATACAGCTTCTACCACTAGAATATAGAAGTGAATTATTAACATAAAAGGAACATATCCATATATCCTAACCAGAGAATCAGATGCTAAATTTAGAATTAGCAACAAAACTCCTTTCCTTTCTTCCTTACATGTCCTATGTCCTCCTTTGCTTATTATAAGGAAGGACCTTTGGGGTTAAGGTATTTTTAACAACATATATGATATGATAAGTCTTGCTTAACAGTCAAGGAAAGAGGGTCAGTCTTCGACTTATTTTTTCATTTCATCCTGTGTGCTAGGCATAGGCATGCACTGCACACACCTCCGGCCAGAGGGAACTTGGGTGAGCAAGGGCCCCAGCCACTGTGCTCTGATTTCCCTCCTGCCTTTGCATGTAAGACCTGCTTCCCAAGACCTGCTTCCCAAGGGCTGCTTCCAGCTGGTGCCGTTAAGGAGCAGGGACTCTGAAACAGGCTGGTCCCTGGATATCAAGGAACTCGAGGGCTCGCTGGCTCCAGCACTGCCTGCCAGCCTTGCCGAAGCTTCCTTAGACTGTACGGTATTCTGGAACGATGCCTCCCTTCTCTCTTTTCCTTCCTTCTGGTCAGATTTGTATCGTGGTCTGGATCCCTCCGCATTCGTCTCCTCTAGGCATTTCCCTTACAGGAATAGAATTCTTGCAAGTTTCCTCCTGTCTTGGTGCCTGCTTCTCAGAGGACCTAGACTAACACATTCTCCTACAATTTATGTAAAAATATACTATCGTGTGAAATTACTAAGGAGAGAAAGGATGTTTACTATAACTTTAATGATGACAGTGTTCTAATACCTCTGGATTCTTAAATTGAGGAAAGTTAAAATTTTGTGTAATTGAGAGCTAGTCTCTCAGAATATTTTTCTCATAGCAGTTTATTGTCTGTTTATATGTAAATTTGCTTTCAGAAGAATGAATTATTACAGTCGTCGGATTAGGAACTCATGTTCTAAAATGTTAATTTACTCAGGGTGATTGGATGGTTGTGAAGTATTAAGCAGTTCATAAGTCATCTTTGAGCTATCTAAGGATATTTAATGAGAAATTAGAAGGAAATATTTCTGAGGGTATGTTGATAACTGATGTATGGTCAAAAGAATTATTGAATATAATAAAGTAACAGATTTACTTGTTAACAAATATTTGGTAATTTTTGCTTTCAACTTATATGATTTATACAAGAGTGCTTATATTTTATATGTTAATGTTAAATTCTTCTTTCTTTGCAGAATCATGGTGAAAGATTCGTTTTCATTGCCGAGTGGTATGATCCAAATGCTTCACTTTTTCGACGTTATGAGCTTTTATTTTACCCAGGAGATGGATCTGTCGAAATGGTAATTGAGCCTTTTTTTCCTTAAAAGTTAACTAAAGGGAGTGAATGCTGGTTAGGGAGAGGAATAGGATTGCCTTTTGTCTAGCAGCTTTTGAAAATGCATAATATGTATTTTTTCTTCTATTAATGGGAATTCTTTTTTTGGTATTATAATTCCAATAACTTTGTACCTTTATCTTTAATGTCAAAGTAGTAATTAATATTTTTTGTTTAGAAAACTGAACTGTTTTAGATTAAGCCATAGTTTAGAAAACTGTTCATGGTTTAGATTAAGCCATAGTCAATGGGTACAGGTAATTATTATCATGGTCTTAAATATGTCACCAGTATTGAAAGCCGTTATCTCTACAACAAGTCAGATTGAAGAAGATCAGGTTAAGGGAGTCCTACTTATTTCTTGGTGTCTTTTCATTTGCAGCCCTTTGACAGGTAGGTCTCTTTGTTACTGGGATTTTGTGTAGGCAAGACAGCAGAAATCTGGAATTTCTCTGGAGTTTTGTAAGCACTAATTTGCTGAAATGGTCTGGCAATAAACAAATCTTTCTATTTGTGGTTTTTTTTTTAAAGTATTTAATTTGTAATAAGTTTTTCTGTTACTACTGGATTCAACTAGGAAATACAGAAGCTATAAAAGAAATGTGATTTGTATCTGTAGCAAAAATGAAACAATGTAGTCTATGTTTAGTGAAGCAGAATTAAGAATCATTTTTAATTTATAACCAGATGAACATTCTCTTTGGGTAATTATTTGCCTTATTGTGTTGTTGTTTTTGGTTCCAGCATGATGTAAAGAATCACCGCACCTTTTTAAAGAGGACCAAGTATGATGATCTTCACTTGGAAGATTTATTTATAGGCAACAAAGTGAATGTCTTTTCTCGACAGCTGGTGCTAATTGACTATGGGGATCAATACACAGCCCGCCAACTGGGCAGTAGGAAAGAAAAGTAAGAAAATCTTTTCTTCATTCTTAAAACATTAGGTATGTCCTTATACCAAATTCTGGTTTCTTATTTCTATCTTGTATTTTTAAAACATAGCTACTTTTCTGATTCAGTGTTAGGACATTTTTAGAATTTTGAGGAGTAGATTCAGTGATCTGTTTTTCATTCAGATAACAAGGTGATGCCCATAGTCCTAGGCAGCGATTATTTTCTGGAGGAAAAATATAAACTTTTTATACGCCTTCACCTGTCCTCAGAGCATGCATTTAACTGGGAACTGAGAATGTTCGAACAAAGTATTGGTGTGTGGGACAAACATGGCTTGTGGGGTGAGAAGTAGTGAGTGCCATAATCTCAGTGGAAACAGAAGAAAGTAATTTGTTGTGGAGGATGAGGGAAGGCTTTGTGAAGGTTTTTGAGCTGGGTCCTGAAAGATGAGTTGGATTTTTACCCAGGTAGGTCAAGAGGAAGGAATGCTGGTCAGAGGAATAAGGATAAGAAGAGGTTCAGAGGCAGAAAGTTGTAGGTTGTTTACTGGAAAGAGCCCATTGTTCCGCTTGACTCGGTTGGTGGTTAACATTGTTTTAAAACTTTAATTAGTAAAATAGCCTGGATGAGGATGGTAGCGATAGATATGGAGAGGAAGCAATGTGCAAGATTGACGGTGATGGTAATGCTAAGCACTCAGTGATGGTCAGCTAGTATTATATCATGCATGGTGTTAAACTGATCTGAATGGATTGAGTCCTGTGACAACCTAATAAAAACGGTTCTATTACAATTAGCTCCACTTTGCAGATGGGGGAGTTGACACTTAGCGATGACACTGCTGAAGGACAGAGGAGAGGCAAGATAAAGCCCAAAGTCCCCTGACGAATGGGAGGATTTAGTCATAGGAGAACGGATGGGACCTGGGAAACGGTTGTCTTCTCTCTGTCTCTGTTCATTTGCATGTCTTCCGGCATGTAGCACATCTCCTTACATGTCACAGTCACTGTATCTGTGTTAGCTGAATGAATCAGTGAATAACAATTTTAAATTCATTATCAACTCTTTCCTTTTTAAAAAATTTCCTTCCTTCTTCCAAATGATGACCTTTGATCTAGTTGGCAAAGATGTTTTTGTCTAGATTGTAATGAATGTTATCAATTCTTGAGCTTTATACACAGACATAACACCTGTCTGGTAAAATATTGACTGATCAAGTGAAGAAAGAATGAGTGTTGTTAAAAAAAAAAAGATAACATAATTATGATACAGAGAAACTTACCTGTCTTGTTCACAACTGTATCCCTAAGGACCATTCTCGTGATGCCCCAGGCAGGTAATGATTCACAGGGAGTGCCCCACAAAAATTTTTTGAATCAATAAATGAACCCGTTTACGTCACTGAACATAGTTATGCCTGGAGGAAGAGCTTCCGGATGGCTGGCCTGTCCGACTTCCTTCCCTCCCAGCACGCGCAGCTCTTCCTGTGATAGGGAGAAGCTGTGACGTGGAACCTTCCAGTTGTCTCATTAGTCTTCTCTCTGTACTGGTGGGCAAAGCTGCATTCGTTATCCTGACTTTTCCTCACTTCTGATTTTGAAGAAAGAAAATGTTGGAGGTGCAGCTGAAAATCAGGTTATTATAAAAACAAGTACTTTTTAGGAATGCTTTTTCCTGAATATCAATTTTCAGCATTACTAACGTGACAGTTTCATTTTCAGTCTCTACCTTTATGAGTTTTCAACCTTTCAAGGCTAGAATGACCGTATTTGAATTGAAATTTTACTGTTGTCATCATTATTGGCTTTGGTTTCTGTGGCTTGTATATTATATTGTCTTGGGGGATTCTTGGCATCGTGGAGTGATTATTGTAGTAATTAAAAGCAGGGACCACTGGTAGAAGTTAAGTCTATCATAAAAAGCCCCAGTTACCCTTCTATTTGAGAGGAGAAAAAAATCTGTCAAACTGTGTTTTGAGGTCTACCAACAGAATAACTAGCTGGTTAGGTAACATCTGAGTAACTCCAGTAGTAATACTCTTCCTGTGACCTCTTTACAAGCCCCTGACAGCCCTTTGTACCAGCCTTTTATAATGCTCAGGGTGCTTTGGTGCTTATTGTGCGTGTTAGTGGTGATGGATCAGAGAGGTGGTGAATACCTCATTAAAAAAGACCGTTCCCAGAATAACTCCAATCCCAGAATTGGATGTTAGATAAAGAGGAATCACTCGTCGTTATGAGATCCAGTTGTGAAAGTCTGGGATTAAGGAAGCATCTACCATAATTCCTTTATCTGCAAGTAATAACTATTTATAGCCAAATGTTTTTCAGCACATACATGCCAAGCACCGTGATAGGCACTTTTCATATGAATTTAGTTCAAGACCACTTCAAGTTTTCATTTAAACTAGCAAAAGTAAATAGGGAAACTGAGTTAATAGTATGACCCAATCAAAATAAAATAATGGTACATATAGCATATTGCACATGTCTTAATTATATTTGTCTAGAGTGAATGTCCTTGGTTCCATCTTACTAGACAGTTGAGTAGCTCGGCCACAGTCATAGGGCCAGACAGTAACGGAACAAGTAAACGTTGGTGAATTGGACTCGAACTCATTCTCTCTCTTTTAAGCTCCTAATTAATCTGTTGATAAATACTATTGAGTGGGACCCATTTCAAAAGAGGACTAGAAGAATCAGAAGACAGATTTTAAATATTCGGGCTGTATAAATATAATTAATGGAAATATATGCAATGTTATATTTTTACCGACTTAAAACAGTTTCCCCATCTTTTCTCTTGATTCTTTCTTAACTGCATGTGGGCTAGTGAATCCAGCAACCCTTTGGCTGATTTAAATAAATGTCTTCAGAATTCAAGAGTTTAAAAACTGTATTGTTTCATTTAAATGACAGAAAAGTGGGCATTGGAGGAGTAAGCACATGCATGTCCCTCGTGATCCTATGGAAACAACCTGTATATGTTGCAGGGTGATGGTGAAAAGACCACCAAATGCCAAATTGAAGCGAGGCAAAATTTTATTTACGGCCGGGCCAAACCTGATCTCCCTGGTCGTAAGGAGCAGAGAATGGCCCCAAACAAAGGTTGCAGTGAAATTATATGGACCTTCACAGGATTCCGTGATAGCCAATGACATCGTGACACACAGACACTTGTTTTTGGCAGGAACCTATCAATTTAGTTCTTTGTTCTTTCAAGATAACCAATCATAGTTAGGCAGTGACTAAGCATTTTTCTGTAGGCTTGGTCTTGGCTGGATCTTAGCAACCATAGAAAAGGGGTGGGGGAACAGTTTGCAACAAATTATCCAGTACATTCCATAAGAAGTCAACCCATTGCATTCCATAAGTATTTTAACCTATTATATTCCATAAGCTGACCTGTAACAGTATGTAATAACTATAACCCAGCCCCATCCCAGCATGCATGGTGGCGAGGATAATTTATGAACTCCGTACATCCTGGTTATATTCCTCATACATACTCCTTTCTTTATGCCAGAAAGAAATAGTAGGAGGGAAGAGTGAAATTGATCTCTATGCTGCCCATCAGCTAATTTCGAGGCAGTGATCGAGATAATTCAGTGTAATTCACTTTAGCTCCCAAACTGGCTTCCGCTTTTCAGTACCTTTATACTACAGAAATATGACATTTGATTCACATTCTACCTGCTTTCTTTCTTTAAATCTCTTTTATGAGTTATAATTGACATAAAAAAGCTGTAGCTATTTAGTGCATACTACTTGATGACTTTGGAGATAAGTACACACCCATAAGCCAGTCACCACAGTGAAGGATATAAGTGTCATCTCCAAATTTTTCTCCTCCTTTTATTATATTTTAATACCAATTGTTTTTGTGTGTGGTCAGAGCACTTAACATGAGATTTACTCTTTAGCTAATTTTAAATCTATTCTCTCTTTGTAAAGCTCCTTGGATCAAGTTGATAAAAGTTATTGTCAAAGTATCAGAGTAATTGGTTTTAATTTAATTTTAGTTGACATATAGCTGATAGGATTTTACTTATAAATGGCAATGGATGGACCCCTATTGTTCTGTTGTTTAGATGTGAATACACACATAATAAGGACTTCCTGGGATCTCTTGATCTGGGTTCGGCTCCAGATTATTAATTGATGGAGTACCGACATGGGAGGCAGGCGAAGACCAAGAGGAAGCATGGCGTTTATCTAGTCTGTCCCGGATCAGAGACATTTGAGAGTGGGGGAGGCTGTCTTCATCTTCCTACTTCTGCGGCCCCTTGCCCCCTTCCTATCTCACTCCTCCTCCAGTCCTGACCTCGGGGCCTGCCTGAGGGAAGGATGTGTCTGTGGAGCAAACGCTCCCTGCACACTTGCCAGGGTTCTGTGCTACCGCACAGCCCATCCAGCACCAGAGACAGGCTTCCACACAGGTGATTGTGCTGAACACGTGGACCTAGGAGGCCAACTGCCTGAGGGCCTGCAGGTCTGACAGACAAGGGGTGGGGACATATGTGACCAGAAATCTACAGCATATGATTGAAGAAAGATGGGGTAGAGCAAATAGAGGGAGTGGAGGGAGGGAGCACTCACCTGGGAATGGAGTAGAAGTCACTCATGTTTTTTGCCCATTTCTTTACTGGATTATTTGTTTTTTGGGTGTTGAGTTTGAGAAGTTCTTTATAGATTTTGGATACTAACTCTTTATTTGATAATGTCATTTGCAAATATCTTCTCCCATTCTATCAGTTGACTTTCAGTTTTGCTGATTGTTTCCCTCTCTGAGCATTTTTATCTTGATGAAGTCCTAGTAGTGCATGTTTGCTTTTGTAGTATCTTCCTCTTGAACATGTAAGAACCTCTGAACATGCTGAACTACATGCCACTTCTGTTGTATTTTTCTGCTGTTTTTGTGAACCTAATGAATCATTATTATTGTTCTATATAACCAGTTAACAATTAGCTTTTACCACTTTTGGCCTTTTAGTATTACAATTTTGTTTATCTCAGACATTCTGTTTGATATTGTTTTACTTTTGCTTATTTCAGAATGTCCCTTAGAGTGTTCACTGATAAAGAACCCTTTTGGCTGGAAATGTCTTTATTTTATTCACATTCTTGAAACTACCCTCTTCTCTATGTCCTATCTTTATGTTTCTCTGTGCTTCATTCTGAGTTTGTTCAGAATCCTTCCATCAGGTGCATCCAGTCTTCTGTCAGCCCCTTTGGTGCTTATTTTCATGTTTGTATTTTTTATCACTTGCTCTTCTCATAGATTCTTTCTCAAATCTAAGTATCCATCGTTCATAGCTTAGCCTTTTCTGTTGCCTTATAATTTGCACCTTGTCTTCCAGTCCTTGCCTTTGGTCCTTCACAGTCTGCATCTGACAGTTTAAATAGCTGGAGTACCTGTGGCTGTCTCTGCTCTGTGCTGCTGCTTCTGGTTCTCCCTCAGGTTGGTCTTTTTTATTTGTGTGTGTGTGTGTGTGTGCACGCGCTCGCATGCGCGAGTGTGTGTGTGTGGTAATGTTTGTATGGTATTGATTGCCGTGTGTGTGGATGTGTATATGCTTGTGATATACATGTGTGTTGTGCATTTCTATATGAATTATTTGAGGTACAGGATGAAGTTACCTAACATCTAGGGTAGAATTGTGTTTGCTTCTGAATGTTGCCTGGAGGGATTAGCAGTCTGGAGGACTGTTACCCACATGCAGATTTGGAAATTCCCAGACTCTCTAAGTGATGTGAATTTGTGCTGTCGGTCCATGCAAGGCCTAGTTCTGTCTGATTCACCTTTAGGGTATAACTTTTGGTCCCAGATTATTCCTGGGAGACTACTCTGTTGGGTTCTGTTGCCCTCTCCCAGTGATGAGGTACAGATTAACGTTTGGATTTGCCAGACAGAGGCAATACTGGCAAGGCAGACAACATTTTTTTCTCATTTTCCTGGATCTCCATTTTTCTTTTCCTTTTGTGCTAATAACTGTTTAGTTTCTAGTCCATTTCTTTTTGCTTTAAAAAATATCTTACCTAGTGTTTTTAGTTTTCAGTGGAAGGACTGCCCTGAATAACATTGCCATTGTTGCCAGTCAAAAGCTCTGACTCACTGAGGTTTCCTCCAAACCACAAATGCTTCATCTATTTTCCTTTATCTGTGGGTCAAACACACGCTTTACGCTTGCAAAGAAAACGTAAAAGAGACCACAAATTTGGCCTTGGGTTGATGTTTTAGAACAGGTTTTATATGCTTAAGGCCAATATGCATACCTTTGAAATATTTACATAAATTAATATAGATTAAAGTTTACAAATGTATCCCTTGAGGTGGACAACATTCACAATCTATTGCACTGCACTGTGTAGGATGTTTGTTCCACACTGGTTGACTAGTCATCTTTATCCCATACATATTCACTGCAATTTTTGCCCTGAGCCTATTGGTGTGTGGAGAACGTATTTTGTGCATGGCTTCATGAAAACAGGTATTTTGCAGAAATCTGTGTCCTAACTGAGTTTTGTGAAGGCTGGCCAAACTATTTTTTTCACTCTCCATTGCTAAGAAGTTTTAGTGTAAAAGAATGGTTTATATTTTCTCTTTTCTCTTGAGAGCATCTCCTGCTGTGTTCCACAGTGCATGCTCAGTGCCTGGTGAGAGGATGACTACGCGGTAGATTGTTAGAGCGGTGGTCCCCAATGAATCACACCTCTTGGTATCATGTCCTTGTCCAGTCCCCTTTCACCTGACTCTGGACTTGACCACATGACTTGCATTGGCCAAAGGGACATCAATAAACATGTCTCAAGGGGATGCTTGATAAATGTTTGCACACTGGACTCTATGTGACTGTATATGAAAAAGCCTCCTGTGGCCTCCAAAGGATGAAAACCCACAAGGAAAAAGAAGCCTTGGGAGCCGTCCCAGCTGCCCCGCCATGAGAATGTGACTCAGCCATGTGAATGATCCTCGGTGAAACCCCGGTAGCCAGCCTACAGAATCTTGAGCAGTTGTTGTTTTGAGCCCCCACATTTTGGGGTGGTTTTGTTACTAGATGGAGAACGGATTCTCAAATGAAGTTTGGCTGCTGGCCACTCAGAAAACCAATGCTTGAGAGACCAGTGATGGCAGGAAAGAGAAGTTTGCTTTATCCAGGAAGCTGGCAACCTGAGAGGATGGTGGGCTGAAGTCTCAAAGACCATCTCCCTGTCCAGTCAAAGCCACAGGGTGCTAGCGAGGGGGGGGGGGAGAAGGTGCCCCTGAACAGACTGGTTGGCATCAGCGGCAGGTGTTTTCCAGTGGTCAGGCCTTATCTTCTGGGAAAGTCTGGTCCTTCATCCCTCAAGGCCAGTCTGCAAATCTCTGGGAAAGTAGGTTAGTCCTGCAACAGCCCAGGGGACTTCAGTCAGCAAGCAGGGAGTGCAGCAGCTTGAGACACACTCACCTTTGTGACGGGCTGGAACGTTGTCACGGTTTGTTACTCAGCGACAGAGAATAGCGGCACTATTAATATATTTTAGTGGTCCTGTCTATGTGCTGTCTTCACTTAAATAACACACATGATTCCTCATGCCTGTCTTACTTTCTGTTCAGGATACATTTTAATTATTATGTACTGAACAATTAAGCAGTGAGGACATGATAGGGGCATCTATTTAGAGTAATTACTCATAGTAGTCGGCCTTTAATGTAGGCATTTAAAGAGAAAATGAAATTACATTTTAAATTCAGTTCTGTTAGTTTTGTATTTTCCATGTTGGTTCTTGTTCCTAGAAATTGATGACTGCTGATGTGTTTATATTTTCTTTAAGAGCTATATAGTTGCAGAAAGTTCTCCACGGTCAGCATAAACGATTCGGGTTAGTTGGCTTATGATTTTTAAATAACGTGAGCTAAAAAGTGATGAGTTTTAATTGCATCTTCAATGAAGCCATATAATGTAAAGTACCAACAGTGACTCATCTGCTTTAAAATAAAGGAGAGGATTGTCTGGTATAGTTCGTCATAAACACAATGAGATGAACAATCTTTGTTATTTATAAGTTCTAAAAGGCAGGCATGGGTGACATCCCATTGAAAGTAAGGATGTTTGAATTATTATATCCTTGTCCGATCTTCAGCCAAGCTTGTCTCATGGGGGAAAAAAGCTCTGAAAAGGCCATTCTTCTCGTGTGGAGTCCTTGAATTATTGCTGATGTGTCAGAACACCCAGAAATGATGAAGGGAAAGTGACAGCACTTTGCTGTCATAATTCTGCACATCCCATAAACTGAATTACCCCAGCTATTTCGATTTTCTTCTTGAATTTGCAAGTATTACCCTCGAGGGGTTTGTCGTATATTTCCCTTTGATGATACTAAGAGTGACCTTGCTTGTGTGGAAGGAGTGCAGACCCCCGGAAGTCTCGTGAGCCGGGTGTTTCTATTCCTGGAGGTGCTGCTGACCGCCTGTGTGACCTTGGGTAAGACCACTCTCTGGGCCTAGTTACCGTGTCAGTGAAGTGATGGCATTCAGGTGATCTCCATTGCCAAAAATGGATTAATTCTCCAGCTTCAGAGTAGAGAGGATGCTTTGCTCCTATGTTGTCCTCTTGGAGGAGAGTGTGATTGTAAAAATTAGCATGGTGTTTGCCATCCGTATACATTGCCAGCAAGAAGACATTTGGTTCTTTGTGCATCCCTCATGCTATACTTGAAAGTTAAAAGAAGACTTTATAATTATTTCTAAGTAAACGCTGAACTGAGTGCATAGCATACATTTGTTAAAGTCTAAGAGACCAAAGATCAAGCCCATAATCTATGAAATGCAATATTTTAAAGATTTGTCCTCTTTTATAAAATGTGTTCTAAGAAACAGAAATTTCAAAGACCAGTGTTTTCTAATGTGGGGGTCAAGGACAGGCTGCCCCAAAACGTGCCACTTTGACATATTGTTTTAAATAAGTTACTTAAGAAATAGCCAGTGCAAGGACACTCAGGCTCCCTTCTGTCCGCCTAAATAGAAAAATAAATCTCCCGTATGAAGGGTATCCTCCCTGTACTAAGAAGTAAAAAGAGATCCTTTGTTAACACCAGAGATAGGAACTTCAAAGCCAACAAAGCTGTAGAAACAAACACTGTTACTTTCTTTCTAATTTACTATCTAAGTACAAATTCTGCTTAGAATTCCTTAGTAATTAAAGCTCCTGAACATCTGTTTTGTTTTCTTTTTTTTTTCTTTAAAGATTTTAGTTTTAAGTAATTTCTACACCCAATGTGGGGCTCAAACTCACAACCTCAAGATCAAGAGTCACATGCTCTGCTGACTGAGGCAGCCAGGCGCCCCAGATCTGTTTTCCTTATCCTGTCGATTCCTCACAAATGTATTGTCTCTTCCTCCAGGAAGAATAAAAACTGCCTGTGTTCGTCATTTCTTTGGGTCTCAACTTCATTATGGGGCCTCCATGCACACATAATAAAACTTCAGCTTTTTTCTCCTGTTAACTCTGTCTTGTGTAAATTTACTTTCTTAGTCCAGTTGGAAGACCTTGGAGGGCTTTCCTACCTTAATTTTGGCATATTAAACATGGCAATTTTGACTTTTTCCCCCTTTAAGCTTTTATTATTACTATTAGATTGGGTACCTAAATTTATATTTCCTTGGGAAAACTAGTAAGCTTTTTTGTATACGTTTGTATAAGTTTTAAAGCAGCCTTTAAGACACTTCTCTTTATAATTCATTTTGATGTTTTGTGATTTAGCAAAATATAGTTCTAAGGAAACTACCACTGCTTGGGAATTATAAGTAAAAACTAAACTATTTTTATTTTCAAACTTATTCTTTCTATCCTTATAGAACATTAGCTCTGATTAAACCAGACGCAGTGTCAAAAGCTGGAGAGATAATTGAAATGATAAACAAAGCCGGATTTACTATAACCAAACTCAAAATGATGATGCTTTCAAGGTAATTTGTTGGTCATTTTCAGTTACATAAAGTCTAATTTCCTTATTTTTTCTTTTTGAAATCTTTTATTTTTCATGTTATTGTTTAAAATAAAAGCTTCTCCCTGAGTGGCCAAAAATAGAATAGCAATCTTATTAAAATGAGAAAATAAGAAGACAACAGGTAATTGATTATATTCATCAGTAATAATGGAACTCTGAGCAAGTAGAACTGTCACATTGTACCTGCCTTATTTGTATTGTGTTCCATTATCCCGTTGGCTTTTACAACACAGTGCTTAATACTTGTAATCTCTTCCTCTTAATATGTAAGTATCACACACTGTATAAAAATGATACAAGAGGAAATGAATGTTTGATTATTTCCACTTGACAAGGGAATATTGCTTTTGGGACTTTCAAAAGGGATACATTTGGAAATGTTTATATTTTGTTCTGCCCAACGGATGTAATTGGTAAATATGCCAATTTACTACTCTGAAAAGCAGTCTGTTCTATCTGACCTGATAGTTTCTTAAAGCTATTTAGTGAGAACAGGACTTGTCTATTAATTATTGTGGCAGTAGGCAGAGCTGGCCCTGGGTGGTGTTCTTACGTTACTCCATTGGGTTTTTTTCTTTTTGTTTTTGTTTTGTATATATTATATGTGACAGTTGCTTTTTGGCTCTGTGAGAGCAGGGACAATGAATAGCAGTAGATATTCAGTGCAGCTTTGGGAAGTGATACTTAGGTACCTTAACAAAACACCTTCAAGTTTATCCCAACAATGACATACATTTAATTTGAATTTTTCCCCTGTGTAAGCTCTTGCAGTTAACATATTTTTCTAGAAAGGCAGGAGGCTTATGCTTCAGAACACAGAATTTAGAGTGAGATTGCATGTAATTGCACCACTTACTGGGTGTGTGACTGGGGACAGTTTACTCTGTGCTTCATTTTCTTCATCTGCAAAATGGAAGTTATAACCACCTGTATCAGAAAGCTGTTATGAGAATTATGTGAGTTCAATAAACGTAAAGTGTTTTGAAAGACCCCAACACCTAGTGAGTGTATATAAAGTTAGCTATGCTTATTAGTAGTGGTAATACTGGTGATATTGTTACTTAGTGGAACTGAGGACATGACCCTTTATAACTAGTTAAATTTGTCCTATTTCTGTATGTATCATGAATGTTTGCCCTCAGAGCAGGCAGTGGAGTTGCATTCTGGAGAAATGCCTTTGAACAATTTCAGTGAGATTAAATTTTTTTGTTTGTTTTTACACCACTAGTGCTTAATAAATTAGGCATCAAACTTCCCAAGATAAAGATGCCCAGGGAAGCTTAACTGCTCCCTTATTTTTTATAGCACCTCATACATCTCTACTAATACTAATGTCAAGTCTTGGATTTTGTCTGACTGAAAAGCCAATAAGCTAGTCTATTCCTCTCTCAGGGATGCTAGTGGAAGAAGTGAGACATCTGGGTCAGAGACAAAGGAGACTTGATTGTGGTACAGCAGCCGCAGGAGTGTCCTGCTTATGTCGGATCGCCTTGCCTCCTTGTCCCGTAGGAATAAGATGATAACGGATCCAGGTGGATCTTGTATACACAGTTGATTGCATCATAGCTGAGGAGCATTGAACTTGGGTTAGCCACTGTTTCAGTAGCAAACAGTACCCAAGGCTGCTCTCTGTACTGAAGAGAGACATGACCTCATCCCTCCGAGTTGCTCACTGTAACTATGACTCGGAGAAGAGGCTAGGAGAGAGGGCACCTGGGGCCTTGCATTCTTGGCACACCCAGTAAGTCATGATACGAGCACCAGAGACCCATGGAGGAGTATCTCCCAGAACTTAAATCCCTGCTAAACTTGTTTGTTCAAATGTCAATTCCACAATCATGGCAGTATATGAAAGGCAGCAGCTGAGTTGCACCTGCCTTTGAACTTCTGGTTCTTGGATCAGTGCCTGATTCAGGGTAGGCACTAAGTAAATATTTCATGAAAGAATTAATGGATAAATCTTTGTGGGAGAAGGGTTTCCTTATAAAAACACAGCAAGACATAATGAAACAACAACAAAACTTTCTGTGGTGATGCACTTGATGGGAAAAATTCATGAATTCATGATCTTGGTTCCCATTTTGGATGTTGAATGGAGCTAACTATGGGGTCAGTGACATGTTAGAAGAAAACAGTGAAGCACTCTTAGTAATCAAGATTTGTCTTTTCATCGGTGCTAAAGATGATGATTGATTGGTTTTTTTTTCTTTTTTAGTAGCTCAGTTGTTTTGAAAAGTTTAGAATTGGTTGTTTTAGTCATCTTGTTGCTAATTATTTTTTAAATTTTATTTCCAAGTTTATTTATTTATTTTGAGAGAGAGCAACTGAGCAAGGGAGGGACAGAGAGAGAGACAGGAGGAGAATCCAAAGCAGAAGCCACAGTGTCAGCATGGAGCCCGATGTGGGGCTCGAACTCATGAACCATGAGATCATGACCTGAGCCAAAATCAGGAGTCAGATATTTAACCAACTTTGCCACCCAGGTGCCCCTCGCTGCTATAAATTGCTCTCACATGAGTTTTTCAGACATTCAGTTTTACCGCATTTTAGGCTACAGTATGATATACCCAGTTCATATTTTTGTGAATTCTTCTGACCCCCTGTACCTGGTAACAGAAAGGGCATAAATAGAGATTTGCAGCAAGAGATTTGGGTTTAACTTCCTCACCCTCCTTCCCTTACTAGCACTTTACCTGGACAAGTTATGTAATCATGTTGAACTTCATTATTTTCGTAAGCAAAATGCAGGTAATTGTACCAACTTCAATATACTGTGATAAATAAAATGATTTCATGTTGGCATAATAGGTTCTAGAAAGATGAGTTTTCTTCCCCTCTCATTTCTTGGGATGAATTTTTATTTATTCATTAATTATTTTTTATACTCGAATTGTATACTTTTCAGTCTGTTCCTATTCAAAGAAAATATTTCAGTACATCTGGTTTGAATAAGAGTATGCCTGCTATAGCTTACTGTCTTAAAACACTGCAGACCAAGTTTATTATCATGCCTGAAAGGATAATCCTTTGCTAGAGGTGACTTTAACTTCTTTGATATTTTAAAAAGTTGTTAATGCTAACGTATTTGTCATATACTGTGCACTCAGTTTAAAGCCTTTAAAACTGTCTGAGTTTGAGAGACACATGATTTGATTAAAATAAAAAGTTGTTTAAACTTGGTAGCCAATCAGTTTAATCTGTTATTCTTTCTGTGTCTCTCTAGATTTTCTTTTGTGGGAACATAGATTTAAAAAGTACATCCCTATTGCCCTTAGTAAATTCTGACCATCACTATATTGGCCTTCCTTTTCTGGTGATGTTAATTAAAGCATGAGTTTTCAATATATCAATAATCAATAAGAATACATTGATATGCTTAATTTCTCAAACAGATTTTAAAAACACAAGTAGATAGTCTTTCCTTGGCAGAGGTCTCAGAGAGAAAATTGCAGCTGTTATGTTAAAAGTCTAACCTAATCTTTCAAGTTTAAAGCCTGTAGAAGAAAGTGACAGATTTTGAATTTGAAGTTCTGTATGTATTTTTAAACGTAACTTCTTTGACTTCTAAAGAACAAATAATTCTTATTGGTCAAATGTTATACTTTGTTCCAAGAATATTAAAGATGCTGGTGAAAGAGAAGATAATAGATAACATGAGGAGAAAAGTAAATATTGCCTCTTAGATTCATTGTAGTATTACATCTTAATAGATATTCAACTAGCAAACAGTTTGAGAGGTGGGACAATTTGAGCAGAATAGTTAGTGAAAATTCATTAATCAGTTTCCATACGGGTCAAAGAAATAGATTTCATCTTTATTTTATTTTATTAATGTAAGCTACAACAATTTTTAATGTAATTCTTAATTATTGTCATTTTGATTATTTTACAGGAAAGAAGCAACAGATTTTTATATAGACCATCATTCAAAGCCCTATTTAAAGTAGGTGCTGAATTTGGGGCAAGCAGGTTACAATGAAGGGTATTTTGGACAACTAAAGAATTACACTTTTATAATTCAGAAAATTGTGACATGAAAATAATCTGTCAAAGGACTAGAGAAACATCTTGTAACTATAGAGAACTGTTTTCTAGTAATTGTGTTTTTTCTGTCCTTTTGTTAAATTAGAATCCTTGTTTCACCATTAAATATCTTAAACTTTAATTAGAAGCAAATAGGGTGATTTGTTTTCATTATAAGAGGCATAGCTCTCTTTTTCGATTCGGTAGAGTAAAACACTGATAATTATATCTTATGTTGAGTTTATTTTAATGATTTTATTTATTATTGTTTTAAAATTTATTTATTTTGAAAGAGAGCGAAAGAGCAAGAGCACATGTGTGCCCGAGTCAGGTGGGCAGAGAGAGATGGGGCCAGAGAGAATCCCAAGCAGGCTCCACACTATCAGCATGGAGCCGGATGCAGGGCTTGAACTCACAAACCACGAAACCTGACCTGAGCCCAAATCAAGAGTCAGATGCTTAACTGATGGAGCCACCCAGGTGTCCCACAGTTTTTAAGGGTTTTAAAACTTTTATGTAAGTAATCTGTACACTCAACATGGGGCTCGAACTCACGACCCCAAGATCAAGAGTTGCATCCTCTAACAAGCAAGCCAGCCAGGAGCCCCTATGTTGAGTATTTTTGTTGTGTTTTTTAAACTCTCTTATTTTGACATTCTTGTGTATATGAAGCAATGTTCACAGAGCCCTTTTTTAACTAATAATTTTGTTCCTTGAAATACAGAAACTATTATATATTAGAGACTGAATTTATGTTCTAAACGTTTGAATGTTGTGAGGTGCATATTACTATTGTCAAAGAAGTGCTTACATTTCTAATAAAGAAGAATATTAGTCAGGCTGCTATAATAAACGTACTGTTTGGCATCCTGCATATAAAAGTGTTTTTCTTTTAATTGTATAAGTCAAAAATTGTATTATAGATTATTTTAAATCAAGCAGTTTAAAATATTCCTAAGCCTTGTTAACATATGTAGTTTACTTGGAAATTCTTATAGTCTTACTTTATGTTTGTGTCTTATATGTAGTTAGTAGGCAGTAAATTTTATTAAGTGGCTGAATTAATGAGGTTTCTGATATTATGAAAGACACAACAAAAGATGTAGCTGCATTCATTGGAAACAGTCTCATGAAGCAGTATTTTTTATGATCAGACACACCTCTGCATTATTACATGCCACACTCATGTTATAGGCTTATTCTACTCTGTGTTTTGAGAATTCTGTAATAACAAGCATTAGATTTTAAGTTTCTTGAGGCTAGGATATCATTGAATATTCTGATTTGTAGTAGGTAATTGTTAAGTGCTTATTATTGAATAGATAAACATGAATTTGTTCCCTTGATTTGGGTGCCTTAAATCTAATTTTTTTTTTGGCCACTAAGTCCTAGAAGGATATGTATGTGGAGGTCATGTGGGCCTTTTAAAGGATAGAGCATATGAATACTTCTTTGTACATACTATTTTTTAGAAATCCTCTTCAAAATGAATTGAAATACTTTGAAAAGGAAGTATGGAAGGGAGTTAACTCCTAACATGATTCATGAGGGGAGGAAGTATGTTAAAACAGTCAAGAGTTAATAGGTACAAAAGGGTTTGTCACACCATGTGCTTTTCTCCTGGAGAGTTCTGTCGTCTCGCATAGTTTGGAAGAGAGAGAAACATTGGCTTGCTTTATTTTTATTATTATTATTTTTTTGCATTTCTTTTTTTTTTAAATAGTTTATTGTCAAATTGGTTTCCATACAACACCCAGTGCTCTTCCCCACAAGTGCCCTCCTCCATTACCACCACCTCTTTTCCCCCTTCGTCTTCTCCTTCAACCCTTGGTTCGTTTTCAGTATTCAATAGTCTCTCAGGTTTTCCCATCCCTCTCTCTCCCCAACTCTCTTTCCCCCTTCCCCTCCCCACAGTCCTCCATTAGGTTTCGCCTGTTCTCCTGTTAGACCTATGAGTGCAAACATATGGTATCTGTCCTTCTCCACCTGACTAATTTCGCTTAGCATGACTCCCTTGAGGTCCATCCATTTTGCTACAAATGGCCAGATTTCATTCTTTCTCATTGCCA
>NC_043702.1:119277854-119299274 GCF_006229205.1 Suricata suricatta | reverse complement strand
TGATTGTTTCCTTTATGATGCAGAAGCTTTTTATCTTGATGAGGTCCCAAGAGTTCAGTTTTGCCTTCATTTCCCTTGCCTTTGGGGATGTGTCAGGTAGGAAATTGCTGCAGTTGAGGTCAAGGAGGCTGTTTCCTACTTTCTCCTCAAGGGTTTTGATGGTTTCCTGTCTCACATTCAGGTTCTTCAGCCAATTTGAGTTTATTTTTGTGTATGGTGTAAGAAAGTGGTCTAGTTTCATTCTTCTGCATGTTGCTGTCCAGTTCTCCCAGCACCACCTGCTAAAGAGGCAGTCTTTTTTCCATCAGATACTCTTTCCTGCTTTGTCAAAAATTAATTGGCTGTACATTTGTGAGCCCAGTTCTGGGTTCTCCATTCTATTCCACTGGTCTATGTGTCTGTTTTTGTGACAATACCATACTGTCTTGATAAGGACAGCTTTGTAGTAAAGGCTGAATAAAGTCTGGGATTGTGATACCTCCCATTTTGGTTTTCTTCTTCAATATTACTTTGGCTATTTGAGATCTTTTGTGGTTCCATACAAATTTGAGGATAGCTTGTTCTAGCTTTGAGAAGAACTCTGGTACAATGTTGATGGGGATTGCATTGAATGTGTAGATTGCTTTGGGTACTAGTGACATTTTCACAATGTTTATTCTTCAGATCCATGAGCATGGAATGTTTTTCCATTTCTTGGTGTCTTCTTTAATAAGTTTTCTGTAGTTTTCATCATATAGGTCTTTTACATCCTTGGTTAGGTTTATTCCTAGGTATTTTATGGTTTTTCATGCAATTGTGAACAGGATCAGTTTCTTGATTTCTCTTTCTGCTGCTTCATTATTGGTGTATAGGAATGCAACTGATTTCTGTACATTGATTTTGTACCCTGCAACTTTACTGATTTCAGTGATCAGTTCTAGAAGGCTTCTGGTGGAGTCAGTCGGGTTTTCCATGTAGAATATCGCATCATCTGCGAAAAGTGAAAGTTTTACTTCTTCTTTGCTGGTGCCAAGAGAAACTGCTTCCTCCCCCTGTGAGATTTTGGCTTGCTTTAAAAAGTATTCTGTCCATGCCCCAAATAGGAGGAGGAATGGTGTCACTTATTTCCAGATTAAACCTGTCCTGGCTGCCTTATCCACATACAGAAGCTGCAAAGGGAAATGAGGTATTGTTTTCATGGGCTGGGGTGCTGTGACTCAGAGCTGGACTTTTCATCAAGAACCCATGTGTGCTCTTTAAAACTGAAGATAGGAATATCCCACAGTAGCTTTTATAGTAAGGGGATATTTTACAAGGCCTGTTGATTTCTTTTTTTTTCCGTATCACTAGCTCCAACTCAGTGTTCATTGACTGAAAGTTTACTGTCATTCTTTGAATTCTAATCTACACAAAAGTAAAGGAATTCTTACAGTAAATGTGTTACAGGACATCACTCTCGTCACTATATTAGAAGTATGATTTAAGTGCAGTGGTAATAAAAAGGAAAATAAGGAAAATCCTTCTGTACCTTTCAGAGCCATGGGAAAAGAATAGAATTAACAATAGGCATTTCGAGCCAATGAAATAGTCTTAATGAAGTGAAACATTGACTTTTTTTTTCTTTGCTAACAGTAGATAATTTGATATCAGTAGCGAGGTGTAGTGAGTCACGCTACTGCAGGTCACTCAACTTGATGAAAATTTTATCTTGTAGAATTCATGGTGTCTGGTAGATCTGAGATCATAATATCCATGTGTGTGTTGAAACCCCTCAATTGCAATGTATTCTTGTAAGTAGAGATACATAGCTTGACAAGAAAATGAAGCAAATCAGCCTTTTACCTGTTTTGTAGTGAGCTGATCCAGTTTATTACGAGTGGTCCTACTATTGCCATGGAGATTTTGAGAGATGATGCTATATGTGAGTGGAAACGACTGCTTGGGCCTGCAAACTCCGGCCTGGCACGAGCCGACGCTCCTGGGAGCCTGAGAGCCCTCTTTGGAACAGATGGCATAAGAAATGCAGCTCATGGCCCTGATTCCTTTGCTTCTGCTGCCAGAGTAAGGTGTTTTAAAAATATTTTAATGTTGTTTTTGCTTTGTTAAATGTTTTATGTCAGAGTAAAACATTTCTGTCACTGCTGACTTAGGGTATATTTATACAGGTGATCTAGTTGTAGAGAAAATCTTTGATCTGTTATCTAGGATTAGACAGTATTTCAATAATATGTCCTTTTTGTGAACCAGTAACTTGGTCATGGTCAAGATAAGTTTTGCAATTAAAATGCTTGTCATCCCACTTTTTGTTCCAAAACTATTTAAATTATTCAGGCTTATAAATGTTTGAATTATTGAAATCATATAAGACCAGTTTATGGATAGTAAATAATTCAGAAATAAAGCACGATTTAATATATTTTTCCCAGACTCCTACTTAACACTCTTTTCAGGCTTAACATCCTTTTCTTTTCCTATATGTAGCCAGTGTTTATAGAAAAAATTTTTATGCTTCTTATAATTACTCCTTATTTTAAATCCATATAAATAAGATATTATACTGGTTTTATGCTGATGATGATTTAATGAAGTTGGATGTTTATTCTTAGCATCATGAGAAGTTTCTCAGCTAATTTAAGATGATTTTTAGTCTGGTCATGCTTTCATTAAAGTAATATTAGGTAAGTTTAGAATAATTGAACTTTTCTTTTTCTTACAGCTCTGTCAACAGATCCTTTCAAACCAGACCTTGAATGTTATTGTTGTGGTCTAGGTCACTGTTACATGACACTCAGTCCATGAAAATATTACCTTGCCCATGTGAAATTAACCAGGCTAAGAGTGATCTTTTAAAACCGAATCAGATTAATAATTCAGCCATTGAAGACTCTTTAGTGGTTTTTTAAGAATCTCTTTTACCGTAGAGCCTCAAGTCATTGTTACAGAGCTCTACGTGATCTGATTACCATCTGCCTCTCCGGCCTTATCTCCGGTCAGTCTTTCCCTTGTTCACTGCGTCCCAGGCACTGACCATCTTGCCGTTCCTTGAATAGCGAATTTCTGCCTGGCTTGTTCAATCAGTGGTGAAGAGGACAGTGGAGTTGGATGGGAGTGAGGGAAGGAGGGGCCCATGAGGTCACGGAAATAATCAGGGGAGATATCACATGGTTTTGTGGACCATGGTAGTATTTTTGACATTTTCTCTGAGGAAAACTGGGACCTGTTGCAGGGTTTGAAGTGGAGGGCTGCTATGATTGGCATTTGAAAGGGCTGCACTGGCTACTGCATTGAGGAGAGTCTGTAGAGGACACCAGTGCAACAGGGAGCCCAGTGAAGAGAGTGTTGGAGTAATTCGAGGAGATGATGATGGCTTGAACCAGAGTGGTGGCAATGGGAGGAGTATATAGATATATTTTTAAATAAATTTTAATGGTTGAAGGTCATATGAACAAGATTACCTTCCAGATTAAATGTAGAGTATGAAAAAAATTGATATCAAGGATTACTCCAAAGTTCTTGGCATGAACAACTGGAAGGCTACAGTTTACCAAAACTGGAATAAGGAAAGCTATGGCTAGAGTCAGTATGGATGGAAACTCAGGAGTTAACATTTTGGACATTGCAAACTTAACATGCATGTTAGTTATTGAGGTAGAGAGACGCTGGGCAAAAAATTTAGTTATATGAGTTTGGAGTTGGGGTCGGAGGTCTGGGCTAGTTAATATGGGGTCATTGGCATCTAAATGGTATTAAAGCCCTGAGAATGGTTGAGATTTCTCAGGAGAGAGTACAGTTAGAGAAGAAAGATGGAATCTTTATGTTCCTAGGAAAAGGCTGAAGAGGAGGAAGCAGAAGAGGAGGTAACTGAGGAAAATAGTCAAGGGAGAGAATGAACAGTGGGGTCAAATGAGGCAGATCTATCAGGAAAGAGGGCACTGAAACTGACCACTGAATTTTGCAATGGAGCATTCATTGGTGAAGTTTGTACGGGATCGAGGAGTGGAGGCAGAGTCCTGCTGGAATGGATTGCAAAGAAAACCGAGGACAGGAATATAGACAAGTTTTTTAGGAGTGTTGTTGGAAGTTGAAAAAAATACGATGGTATCTGGGAAGAAAAGCAGGATCTTTTTTTTTTTTTAAGATGAGAAGAATTACAGATGTGAAAAATTGAGGATGTAGAAAAAAAGTGAGACTTACTGGCAGAGTGTCCTTGATTAGGTGAGAAGGATTGGAAATTTTAGCCTAGATTGACTGCACATGGTTGCCAGGGTGCTTGTCTGTAGCAACAGATGCGAAGGCAGACTGTGGGTGCAGATGCTGATTCTTACTCCCTTTTCTTAATTATGACCGTAGGAAGCAAGGTCAAAAACAGCTAAAAGTGAGGATGAGGGAGAAGGTGTTTATTGGTTTGAAGAGAGAGAAGATGTGTGAAATAATCATCAGAAAGACTAGGACAAGGAAGCAATTAGGGGGCTAGGGTTGCTGTGCTGACTCAGTGGCCCCCTGATGTTCATGGTTATAAATGCTGAGTGTGGTTGTTCTCTGTCCTTGGTCAGCCGCATGGGTGTAGGTGCAGAGGAGATGGAGTGTTGACTTCAACCATCCTTGTGGTTTTGGGAAGCGAACTTGATAGGAGGGTGGGTCTAGGTGGTCAGTGGAGTGTGCAAGAGAGTGACTATAGTCTTTGACTTTTGATCTTAGTAGTAGACAATCACTGTAGATGTAGTATTACTCTTTCTATAGTTAAATTACCAATCAGATCTTTTAAGATATTACATAAGTGATAGGAATAAATAATTAATGAAATAAATTGGAGCTGACCTGAAAGTCACTGACCATGTTCATTGATATTTGCCTCCTGTTTTTCTCCATTATGATCTTACCCCATCCCTTTCCATCAGTTTATTTAATAAGTTTAAGCACAAGTATGGTTGTCAGATTTTAGACAGTTTAGGCTCCATACGTATTTATATATTAGATGATTCCATCAGTGAGCACTGAGAGGGGAGGGATTTCTGTGTTTTGATCAAGAGAACCTGCATGGCACATAACAAATGGTGGATGAATTCTGGTATTGGTCATTAAAACTCCGTAGTTACTACCCATTAGTGACCAATATATTTTTATAGTTTCTGTGTTAAAAAACTTTGATACAAGTAAAATGGGAAGAAACGGAAAAATGTGAGCATATAATTTTGATATTTTTCTCAAGATATTTTACTTTACAAATATTCTGTGTCTTTTATGAAAATACCATTAATCTTGAGTCTGAGTCCGACTACACCATGTTGCAGTATCATGATCTATAAGAAATACATATTTGGTCCTGCAGATGACCAAAGTATATTTTTCACATATATTTGATCTTTGTCCAGTTTCTGGGTCACACTCCCCCAAATGTTTGCAATTTCCTAAGTGTTAAGGGTGATAAAGGTGTCTTTTGTTATGTTATAAAATGACTTTTGGAAAGTATCTAAGGATAGAGGCTGGTTGCCAGGAGGACAGGCAGTATGTTTAGAGGGTTAGAACTTTCAGGGTGTCCTGACCCTGGCCCCTTGCCTCTGCACAGCTCTGTGGCTTCTCTCTGCCGTGTCTCAGGCCAGGCCAGATGTGTGCCTGTCCCAGGGCTGTGGGGCAGGCAGTAGGAGGGCTGTCCCTTTCTCTCCTTTCTCGGGCCCTGATCCCCGGGGATGACCCACTTCCTTGAGGGGCATGGCATCTGGACAAATGCCACCAAAGCAGGTGGGGAGGCCAGGCTACCTGGAATGGATCTATATGCTGATTTTTAAAGATTATTAGAGGTAATTAAACTGAATGCTCAGCCCAAAAAAAAAAAATGACCCCTGGGAAGGAGAGAGGGGCTCGGGGCAGGTGGTGGTGGGGTGGATGGCTGACTAGCTTATGGGGATTAAGGAGTGCACTTATGATGAGCACCTGGGTATTGTATGGAAGTGTTGAATCACTATATTGTACACTAATAGTGTGCTAATACTAATAACTACATTGTATGTTAATTAACTGGAATTTGAGAAAAAAATAAAAAAACCTTAAGGAATAGCCAGTGGCCAGTGATTGAATCAGCCAGGCCTATGTAATGAAGCTTCATAAAAAGCTAAAGGGCTGGGTTTGGAGAGCTTTGGGGTTGGTGAACAAGTGGAGATTGGGGAGAGTGGTGCGTTCTTTCCCCATACCTTGCCCTATGTATCTCTTCCTCTGGCTGTTGAGTCATAGCCTTCGTCATATCCTTTAATAAGCTGGTAAACTTAAGTATTTCCCAAAATTCTGGGAGCCTGTCTAGCAAATTAATTGAACCAAAAGAAGAGGTCGTTGGAACTTTCTGTCTATAGACAGTCAGTCAGTCAGAAGCATAGGTTGCCCGGGGTTGATAACTGGCATCTGAAGTGAGGGTAGTCTTGTAGGACTGAACCTTTAATCTGTTCAATCTGATGTAGTCTCTGGGTAGATAGTGCCAGAATTAAGTTCATTCCTTGGACACCCTTCTGGGAGAATTGCTTTGGTGTTCTGTGTGGGGAAACCCACCCATGTGGGAATTGGGTCTCAAACTCCTAAAAGACATATTTGTATTTGATGCGTAATATAGGTTGTGCATTTATTTAGTACTATTGATGCTGAAAATAAGTGGATTCAGAAGTGCAAAGGAGGCTCTATACTGCAATATAATAAAGCTAGTCTTGTCTTAAATATTATGTTTGTTTCTGTGGCTGCACATACATAATGTGCCTGTCTTCAAATACAGTTTGCAGATGATTTTTTTCTTCTTTTTATAGTGGAGAAGCTTCTGCAGAGTTAGCTACCATAATCCTTCCTCCTAAAGAAACCTCGTAAACATATTTGTTTCTATTTTGTACATTTAAATTGTTCAGCTCTCTCTGACATTCGTCCCTGAAATACCCCATTGTCATGAACCCTGTGGGATACACCTTTTCTTGATTCTTCTCTTGAGAGGAGTGAGTACTGTGGACATCATGTTAGCTGACTCGCTGTCAAGGAGAAATCTGGCTGTAACACCAAGCACGCATGAGGAAGCAAGGACAGTACCTGTGAATTAAACACTGAAAAACTTCACACAAGCGTCCCCAAATAGTCTCTCCTTGACACGAAGCTTCTATTAGTTACTGTTTAATCCTTTTTTCTTTCTTATCCAGATTTCACCAAGACTTAGACTATACTCACAGTTTTCTCTTCAGTTGCCTTTGTCTACTCATTGAGAGCGGCCACGACAATGTGGCTTCATCTTTTCATTCCACCGAAATCATTTTGGTTAAAATAGTCAATGTTAATTATAAAATTCAAGGAATATTTCCTTTTTTTTTGGTATCTCTGCAACATTTAAGTTTGAACACTTTCTTCATTTTGAAATTCTCTCCCCTGTTATGATTTTGTAATATCTCATGGTCCTTGTTTCTTTATAGCTATCAGGTTATTATCTATGGCCTATTAATTGGCTTTTCTTCCTTCAGGTATCCTTAAAGTGATGATGTTGATCAGGCTCCATTCTCTCTGTAAAACTAATGTTTTACAGCCTTGGTCTGTAAAATAAAGGAATAGTTGTACCTACATTATAGTATTCTTCTGAAGATTAAAAAAAACGATTTAAGTGTTTAGCATAGTTTCTAAAACATAGTGTTTAATAGATTTATCTTTTATTAATATTCCACTTTCATGGTGCTTCTCAAATCTCTACCTATTAGTTGTACTGCATATAATATCAATACATAAAAATCAATAGCATTCATGACATACCTGAAATGACCAGTTAGAAAATGTAAACTTATAAGAGATTTCCTTCATATCATTAAAAAAAAGTATATGATATTTAGGATAAACCTAACAAAAGATGTGAGAGATCTTTATGGAGAAAACCATAAATTTTATTGTAGGCCATAACAAAAGACTGAAATAAATGAAGATCTATACCACATTCATGGATGCAAAGATTCAGTATCATAATGATAAAAGGTCTTTCCAAACTGATCTATAAATTCAGTGCATTTCCAGTCAAAATTGTAGCAGAGTTTTTCATGAAGCTTAATGAAATTTTTGCATAGAAGAGCCAAAAGAGCCAAGGAAATGTTGAAGGATAAGAAGAAGTGGTGGTGATAAGATGACTTGTTTATGCAAGAGGAAGCCTTTGATAAGCTTTAGTAGGGAAAGCACTATGAGATTGGCACGGGAGTGGACAAGTGTGTCAGTGTACAGCCCAGGATACTCAAGAAATGACCCATAAATAATGAGATCTTGGTGACATAAATCAGTGGGCAAGGGACTGACTGATAGTAAATTGTACTAGATAATTTTATGTGAAAAACTCAACTTCTTAATTCTATCTGTATTGCAGTGTTCTCCTTAGACTTTCAGATTTGTGCTCAAATAATGCATCCCAAACTGAACTGATTGATTGTAACTCACCAAACTATTCCTTTTGTATTCTGCAGATGATTCACAAAGGAACTTGAAAGCCAGTAAATATTCTTCTGCCTCCTTTATTCCCTACAGACAATGAATAAGAAGTTATGTAGATTTATCTTCTAAACATTTTCTTCAATTCTCTCCTTTTCCTTCATTCCTCTTCTCACTGTTCTGGGTGTGAGCTGGGCCGTTGCAGTAGTGCTGGCTCGGCCTTTTCTCCCTCAAAGACCTCTTCCACACAGGTTTCAGAGCAAGCTCTCTAAAAATTCTGACCTGTCCATGTCATCAATCTACTAAACATGTTCCAGAGTTATGCATTATCCCCAGAACCAAGTTGAAGCTCCTTAATGTGTTATATGATGATGATCTGAATGCTAGTCTCTTCTCTAGTCTCACTTTCTGCATCTCCCTCTTTAGACCGTGGTGCTCTTGCTCTATTGCCTTTACTCTTTCTGTCCGTCTGCCTTGGATTGCCATCTCTCCCTTTGCCCAGGTGATTTTTATTGGCCCCTTCAAACTCTGCTCAGAGTTCTTTATATATTACAGATACAGATTTTTTACCTGGGTATGTGATTTGCAAATACTTTCTCACAATGTGTTGTTGGCACTTTTATTCTCTTCAACAGTGTCCTTGGATGAGTAGAAGTTTTTAGTTTTGATGAAGTCCAATTAATCAATTTGTTCTTTGATGTGTTGTGGTTGTGTGTCACATCTAAGAAACTGTCACCTCATTCAGGGTCACTAGACTTTTCCCTTTTGTCTTCTTCTGGAAATTTTATAGTTTTTGGTTTTATATTTACCTCCATGATCCATTTCGAGTTCATGTTTCTCTATGGTGTAGGGCCTGACCAAACTTTGTTGTTTTGCATAGAGACATCTGATTTTTCCAGCATCATAGATAAAATCACAATTTTTCCTCCACTTAATTATCTTTACACATTTGTCATATTTGTTGACTATATATATATATATCTGGGAATGTATTTCTGGATTCTTAATTTTGCTCTATTGATCTTTTTGTCTTTTTTTAATGTTAATTTTGAACTTATTAAGAAAACAAACATCCCAATTAGAAATGGGCAAAAATTTTGAATAGGCATTTACTTCACCAAAGAAGATAGGCGAATGGTGTATAAGCGCACATGAAAAGTACACCACATCATTTGACATTATGGAAATACTAATTAAAACCACAATGAGCTACCTCTTAGAATGGCTGTGGTTTAAAAGACTGAGCATATCAAGTGGCAAGAATGAGGAGAAACTAGAACTATCCTGTACTGCTGGTGGATGAGAATTTAAAATGGTACAATCACTTTGGGGAACAGTTTGGCTGGCACTTAACTAAAAAGTTAAACATTCAGCTACCCTATGATCCAGCCATTCCACTCTTAAGTATTTTCCCAAGAGAAATGAAAACAAGTATCAATACAAAGACTTGTACATAACAACTTTGTTTATAGCAACCTTATTTGTGATAGCCAAAAACTAGAACCAACCCAAATGTCCAAAAGGTGAGTGCATAAACAATGATATTGACACGTGGATTACTATTAGGCAGTAAAAAGGAATGAAGTATTGATATACACTACATTGCATGAATCTCAAAGTAATTTTGCTGAGTGAAAGAAGCTGACTGAAGATCACATACTATATAATTATATTTAAGTAAAATTATTAAGAATTAAACTAATTCATGATGATGGAAAATAGATCATTGGTTGCAGGGCCAACTTGTTAATGGAAAGGGAGGTAACGGTAAAGGTAATGGTTAATGGCTGGGGAGGCAGGGAGAGGCAGAAAAAGGGATTACCCAGAGAAAGGAGGGATGACTGATATGCTTACTATCTTGATTGTGGTGATGTTTTCTCAGGAATAAATGTGTCAAAACTTATCAAATTGTAGCCTTTAAATACACTCAGTTGGAAGTATGTTTATTATACCTCAACAAAGCTTAAAAACTAGTGACAACAACTCTGCTCAACTGTGATCAATTGCCTGGTTTCGTGTGAGCTACCCTACCTTGAGGCTTGCTTCCTACCTATTGCATATCTCTATTTCTTACCATGTTTTAAAAGTATTTGCATTTAAGTTCATCCTCTCAGTGGACTCTGAATTCCTTGAGGAAGTCCAATTAATTCTTCATCATACCTCCAGGGTCTAGGTCACTAGTGTTCAAAAATGTTTTGGAATTCAAAACTCCCGCGGACCTATGTGTCCTGAGTGCTCACTGTGTCACATGCTTTTGCATCTGAGCTCCTTCTCACAGTCTCCTGTGCAGTCGTCCCGTTTTACCAGGAGCTGAGGAACCTTGGCCTCCTGACAACTTGAGCCCAGGCACCTCTGGCTCCGGAGCCCGTGTTTAGCCACCAGTCTCCACTGTGGATACCAAAAGTAGCGGCCTACCTTGTTTTAAACAGTATAGTCTTTAGAATACGTTCCTGATAGAAACACTTTCAGAGAATTTGGCAAGTAGAGAGAAGAAAATTTAGCATCAAGAATCCTGCCACTGATGTTTACAGTTTGTTTATGGCATATTCCTTCCAGCTCATTCCCTTGATCATTTATATAATTTACATTGTTTACTAGAAAACACCATGTACATGGTTTTACCTTGATTATTTTTTCACTTTTATAATATTTTTCATGTTACCAGATTACTGTCATAAGAGTAAATTCTAATGGCTATAGAATATTTTGTTATATGGATATAACATGATTTATTTAAACATCCCCTTACTTTTGGAGCTTTTGTTAGGTTATCTTTTTTTTGTAAACAAGGCTGCATTGATCACGACTTCATATTTCATTTCGTAAAGCTTTGGATTTTCTGAGAACAGATTTCTTATTTGGTGTTAGGGTATGTAGGGTATGTAGGGTATGTTCAGTGTTTTCATATTTAGTCTCAGGCATTTACAAAAATGATATTTAAAATTACTGTGTAAAAGTTTTGGAGAAACTTTTAACTAGCAACCATTCAGTGAGACTTTTATTATGGCAATAAAGATAAGAATGTAGATTAGTCAGATGTTTTAGTGAGATCACCATGGGATCTTAGGTGAAATTTATGAAACAGTGTAACTGTTTTGTTACAATTTGTTAAGTAAGATACAGTAAAAGTTACATATCAGGGACACTAGAAGGAGAGGAGCCTTACGCAGCTCAAATCCCAAAGGAATGCCAACTTTTTTTTTCTTTTTTTTGGGTGACTGTTACATTTGTTGTGTGAAGTCTCTAAATTAGTTGCCGTAACAGTGGCCTAGTAGAAATACTCTTGCAAATGTCAGTTTCAATTAATCGCTGGGACAGATAGGACCACCTCTGCAGGGAGAAAGAGAAAGCAAAGGCATAAAATAGAATTACTCACTTTCACTGAGAAGGTATATTTAAGTAAAACCTTTATATTCCTTGCCCGAAATACATATTTATTAAGCATATGTAAATGAGTACTTGGAAAGCTGGCATTTTCATTTTTAAAAATTGAGGAAAGAGAGGAAAGTCAAGATAAAAATAATTGGCCCAATAATTGGTTCAAGCAGAGTGGAACAGTTTAGCACAGCTTCTTTACTTGTGAAGGACAGGTAATGGAAAAAGTCCAGGGCTTTGGAACCAGTGTGAACTGGATCCAAATCCTGGCTTTGCCACTTGCTAGCTTGTAAGGGCTTGTGGCTCTAGGCTTTCTCATATGTGCAGCATGGATAGATATATCTTATTTAGCACATGCAGAATTTATTAGTTTCTGGATTTCTGTCATTTCATAATATTGAGAAGCTGCTAGGGCAAAACAAGGTCCTGGCTTCCTTGGAGCCCACATCTGTTCTGATGGTGAAGGGGATGCCCGGTAATAAATAAGTAGACACAAAACAAGTTAGGTGGTAAGTGCTCTGAAGATCGTAAAGCAGGGGAAGGGACAGAAAAAGACCAGGGTGGAAGAAGGATTGTGAGTAGAAGTGAGGAATGTTGTTAAATATATTTATATAAATGCAAATATATGTCAGGAAATCCTCCCAGTCTCAGATTTGAGCAGAGATCAGAAGGAAGTGAGGGAGAAAGCATGCAGGTGTCAGAGTGTTCTGGGAGAAAGGGAACAATACTTGGCAACGTTTCTGAGGTGGGAACTTGTTTGCTGTGTTTAAACAGTGAGTGGGTGGGGCCACTGGTGCTGGGACAGAAATCTACATGCTTTTTGTGGAAACAGACGATTACCTCAAAGTACAGCTAGGAGCCGAGGGGCCAGGCCTTGTAGACATCTAGAACTTTAAAATTCATTCAAATGAGATAAAAGGCTACTGGAGAGTTCTGTGCAGAGGAGCAACATGTGTTTTACAGGTTTCATGCTGCTTGGAGTGTTAAGAATAGATCAGGCCAGGTGGGTGTAGGTGTGTTGGGGGAAAAGTTGGAACAGGAGATCAGTTAGAAGGTTAGAGCAGTTGTCGAAGGGAGAATTGGTGAGAGTCATGGACCGGGGTGACAGATAGGGAAGTGGTGGATTCTGGACACATTATGAAGGATTTCCTGAGAGGTTGGATGGATGGCTAAGGAAAGGAGAGGAATCATGGATCACTCAAAGTTCTTTCCTTTGGCCTATGCAGTTGGAAGGATGGGAAAACACGGTGGGAGTGAACAGATTTTATGGGAGACAGTGGAAATCAGGACATTTTAAATGTGAATCCTCTATAAGTGGTAGTGGCTTAGATATAGGTGTGGAATTTAGGGAGGAGGTTGGACTGGAGGCAGAAACGTGGGAGCCGTCAGAATACAGATGGCATTTAAAGACATGGGACTTGAGCTCATCAAGAGAGTGACCATAGATAGAAGATGGACCCTCGAGCTCTCCAACACAGGGGTCAGCTGCACGGGAGAAAACCGTCAGGACACTGGGAAGGAGCAGCCCGTGCGGTAGAAGAGTCAAGGGATGAAAGCATTTTAGTATGTAGAGAGAGATCACCTGTGTCAAGTCCTGTTCGGTCCAGTGGGGTGAGGGCTGAGACGTAGCCAGAGTACTTGGCAATGCAGAGGCCACATTGGGCAGTTGGCAGATGAATCCCAAGTGATTGCCACTTTAAGAGAGAATGGAGGTGAAAAGTAAAGCCAGAGAATAAAGACACACCTTTTGAGGAGTTTTGTTACCACAGAAGCAGAGAAAGCAGGAACTCTGGAGGAGGCGTGCTCTTGCTGCGCCAAATTGACTTCATCCATTCATTTCCTGCCCAGGGCCTTGTGGGGATTTGCGTTTTCACCTGGATTATACAGGTTCTCTGAGAATAGGGAATCAAGTCATCTACGCAGGACTAAAAGTGGAAGTTGCTGTTATTAGTGATCAGGAAGAGTCCTAAACAAAGGCAGCAATGTGACAGGAAAGTATCCGATGTCTAAGGAATAGAACATTTATTTCTAAAATATCTTACCCCCAGAATTGGCACTGGTGGATACACTACAGTTGGAGCAATTCCTCGTTTTCTGTGTGTATCAGTGTGGCCACATTAACACTTCCTATGATCTTTCCCTTTTTATATTCGATGATAAATGAATATTTACTTTGAGGCATTTGTTTCAGATGCTCAGGGACTTGCAAAGCCTTGCAGTTTAGTTACTTGCTTCACATTAAAACTTGTGAAGGGTAGTTACCAAAATAGCCACAGTTTTGACTGGGGACATCACAAAAGGCCTCCTGGAGTCGGGGATGTTTGAAGTGGCCCTTTACTTGGAGCTTGGGACAGAGGGATTTATAGGGACTACTGGAAATAAAAGTAGGAAAAGCTATGGGCAGAAAGCATTTGTCTAAATAATTAAAAGAATTAATTAGTGTGACAGTGTGGCTAGTTCAGATTGCTGAGTTGTCATCTAAGTTAACCATATGCAAAGCACATATATAGACTGGATCTGGTTTTTAAATAAAGCTTATATGATTTAATTGTATGCTAGAACTATAGGGAGTTCCTTAGTTTAAACTAAATTAGTTAAAACTAATTTTGTAGTTCTGATTCTTAAATAGTAACCTGTTTCTACAAAGAATTCCTAGTTTTAAAATTTACATATTTCAATAAAAAATCTAAAATTGGACCTGTGTCTGAACTAATGCTTTGAGGAAAGTAAGAGTTTTATATTCATTACTTCCAATATTCAGAGTATGTTAAGATGTTATTAGTTTTAATCCTAGCACAGAAGGATACATGTTCTCATTACTTTTATTGTACTTTTTTATATGATCTTTTGATTACAAGACTTAAAACAGGATTCAGTTTGTAAAAGTGGTTTTTAGAAAATTTGGAGGAAAGAATTTATATTATGAAACTTTAAAAGTAGTCATGTCATTTTTTCCCCTCTTACATAAGTATCCTAGGAGTTCAAGATAAGAGATCACATGTGCCAAGTTATTTCTTTCTGTCTTTAGGAAATGGAGTTATTTTTTCCTTCAAGTGGAGTTTGTGGACCAGCGAATACTGCTAAATTTACCAACTGTACCTGTTGCATTATTAAGCCCCATGCCATCAGCGAAGGTGAGTGTTAAATACAATATATCCAAATACATTTTGTTAATAGGAACTTATTTTCTTTGTTCATTTTCTTGATGTACTTCATAGCAGAAATTAAAGTATAATTTTAGTATTTTTATTTTGTTCTTTGAAGTCACATGAATAAAAGTAACATGAATGAAAAATCTGTCTACACTTATATTTATCTGCATTATCTGTACATTTTTTAAAAAGGCGTTCCTTGAGTTGCTGATCACGATCGTGCTTGTCCTGTTTCAGGTCTTGATTCCTTAACTTTATTTGTATGTTTGGGTTTTTTTAGTGCTTTTTATTTATTTTTTTGAGAGACAAAGAGAGCATGAGCAGGGGAAGGGCAGAAAGAGAAGGAGACACAGAATCTGAAGCAGTGATTCCTTGACTTTAAATTTTCCTCCTCCCAGGGCCACCTGGGTGGCTCAGATGGTTAAGTGTCCAGCTTCGGCTCAGGTCATGATCTCATGGTTCATGGGTTCAAGCCCTGCATCGGGCTCTGTGCTGACAGCTAGCTCAGAGCCTGGAGCCTGTCTTCTGATTCCATGTCTTCCTCTCTCTCTGACCTTCCCTCGCTCATGCTGTCTCTGTCTCTCAAAAATAAATAAAAAAACAGAAAATAAAATTAAAATAAATAAATCTTCCTCCTCCCAATGACATAACTGATTTACTTAATTCACTGAAATAAGTCTTAAAACAATGTCTGCAGCAATGCCCTGAAAAAGCTGGAGAAACTTCCTTTAGTTTTTGGTACATGAAACAAAGTTCTTTGACTGAATACATAAGCATATATTCATACACACACATACACATCTACACGCATGTGTAGATAGGTAGATGAGTATATATGGCTATATACTGAGAGGCTGTTAGCTTTTATCTTTATTTTTCTGCATCTCTTTGTTTTATTCTGTTGTATGCCTTTTTGTCAACTATTCCAAATCCTTTTGGAAATGAGATGGGCATAATTTAAAAGATTATCCTTTAAAAAAGTAGAATATATTCTGAATAATAAACATAGGTGAATGGGTTCTTTCAGTTTTTTTCCCCTAAGTATCAAAGTAATTCAGGTATCCAGTAGAAAATTTAGAAATGAACCAAAAAAGGAAACTATAAAAGTTACCTGTTTTTCCATTGTTTTGACGTAGTCATTGTTAATACTTTTATATTTCCTCTAACTCCTTTTCTTCTGAATGTGTGTATGTGTGTGTGTACACTGACATGTAATTATTAATATAGTTGTGCTGTATGTGCATAGGATATTGTTTTAATATTAGGGAGCATTTTTGGATGCTCTTAATTCTTCATGAATATTTTAATAGTTGTATGCCGTGCAGTGATAGGAATGTAGCATAATATTGGGATACTTCGGTTGTTTCCAGTTTTTTGATGTTAACAATAAAGTTTTGAAGAATCTCTTTGTACTTTAATATTGGACAGTATCTTTAATCATTTCCTCTGGCTACTTTTCTAGAAATAGAATTATTGGTTGAAAGTATATGAAGATCTTAAAGATCTTGTTGCATAATTAATACTTCTTTAATTATTTAGGAGGTACTTTAATACCTTGTAAATCCTTAGGACCACAATTATAGGGAGCTAACATGCCTGGTCAGTAACGAACATTTATGGAGGCTTTACCACCATGTGCTAGGCTGTAAACCGAGCACCTTAAACATCATCTCCTTTAATATTCACATATGCTATGCCAAGTAGGTGGATGTATAATTCTTTTCTAGGTAAGTGAGCTGAGGCTATCTGAGAATAAGTTATCTTCCCCAATTTAGAGTAGGGAATCTAGGATACAGACCTGGTCTCTTCTAACCTCCACATTCTTTCCTCTACATGTACGGCTCCACAGCAAGATGGTTACAATAATGTGATTAGCAACACTTCCACAGGAAGTAATAATAATACTTGAAATGGCTGCTGTTGACAAGCTGCGAAAAACAAAATTGAGATTTTATGTTGTATTCATTTTTCTTACCTTGGGATGAATACACACACGTACGCGTTTGTACCTGCACACATAGACACACATATGTATACACATACATACATACATAATGCACACGTTTTATTTTATTTTATTTTTTAAGTGCATTTATTTTGAGTGAGAGGGAGAGCATAAGCAAGGAAAGGGCAGAGAGAAAGAGAGATAGAGGGACAGAGAGAGAGAATGAATCCCAAACAGGCTCCACACTGTCAGCATAGAGCCTGATGCGGGGCTGGAACTCATGAACCATGAGCTCATGATCTGTGAGGCAAAACCAGGAGTGAGGCACTTAACTGACTGAGCCACCCAGGGGCCCCATACACACACATGTGTTAATATAATGTGACAAATTCTTCTTGTTTAAAAGCCTCAACTTCATTAAAAAGCTTATCTTTGGCATCTTAACACATTCAGTTGGGTTTGCAACTTTTAATTTTTTATAAGGAAAAATGAGATGCATGCAAAGACAAGAATAAAATAGCATTATAGTAAATATGGTTATGTACTTTAATAATTGCATAGACAAATATAACTGAAATCTAATAAAAAATGATTAAATGAAAGGTGATGTCAAAATGATTAACTTTATATTTATGCAGGTTTAAATCATTCTTAGAGCTACTTTTTAAAGATTGGCTATAGTTCATGTATTTATATTCGATACATAACATTAGAGGCATATGAGTTGATTAAAGAAAATTTTGTAAAATCTGATCAGATGGTAGAATAATTTAAACTTTGGCATTTTGAGACCTTTGTTTTTCTTTTACTTTCTTTCTAAATCTCCATATTAGGGATCCTTTTAGACCACTTTTAAATGTGTGGTTAATCCAGTATAGCTTAGAGTTAAATTATGGCTACAGTAAAATAATAGTTAAAAGTCTCATGTTGAATTTATTGTTAGATTTACATGAGCCCTTTCAATTGCTGGCATATGTTTGTCTTTTTCTATAATGATCTCACTTCCTGGTATATTTAATTTCACCTGTGGTTTAGAATCGGTATGAGAGAAGAAGAAATTTTTTAAAAAGTTGTTGTTGATAACAGAGCAGTTGAAATAGAATTGGGTTATTTCCTTCTGTTGACTATCAACTCCCCGCCCCCCCACCCCCTCGCCCCAAGGAACAAGTCCAGAATAGCTTCAGTCAAGCAAAACTGTTCTTTAGGACAATGAGAACACACCTTGAGGGTCTTGGCTGACTTTACCGGAGAGAGAATAGGCCTATATTTGTAGGGTTTTGGGTGTGACCTTTAGAGATTTAAGGTGGGTCTTTCAGTGAACTGATCTGATTGAAACTGGGTGAAGTTCATGATCTAATAGCCTAGAATTAGCGGAAACAGCCAAGTCTTGTTAATTTAAGTACACAGTTCTTGGATAAGTGAGTTGTTTGTCCAGTTGAGGGAATATTGTGGAAAGGGAACTGTTTGTATAGTCTATCATTGGGGCAAATGGACTTTTGGGAAGTTCCTGAAGCAAACAATGAAGTTATTTACTGATTTACAGCCTTATCTTTGGGTAAGAATTTCTTGGCACAAATAATAAAGTCATGTGGATGTAGGCAACCTCAGTTCTTAGCCCTATAGTTGATCTGTATGGATGTGGAAGTTGATGTGGAGGTTTACTTCTAAGAGGGGTAGAAAAAAAGAGAGCTTAGTTTGCAGACTAGGTGGTGAGAAAAAACGATGGGGTACACTTGGGGTGTCTGCAGTGTTTATGCGTGTAGTTGAAAGTACACATTGTCATTTGGGGACTCAGGTTTTCAAGGAAAGAAAAACAAGGTGAATGTTCTTAAGGTTTTTTTCTTTTCTTAATTTAAAAACCATACAATGTGTTTGTTTTGATGTCCTCAGTATTATTTCCATGTAGTTCATTTAATTCCATCCATGAAATGAATTATTTTTAGTCTGAAATCAGGCTGTGTAGGTTTGAATTTTGGCTCTGCTACTTACTAGCTGTGGGAAATTGCATTAAGTACTGAACCTCTTTGTACCTCGTTTCCTTATCTATAAAATGTGTATAATATAGTACATCTTCTTTAATGGGTAACCGTAAGGATTAAATGCTCTGACTGCAATGATTAAATGGCTAAATGATTAATTAAATGGTTAAATGTAAGGATTCATGTGTTAAACACAGTGCGCGACTCTTACAGTGCTATATGTGTTCCGCATTCTTACTATCATGATTACTATTCTATCACTACTTCTACCACCACTACTACTAATATCGTTACCTTTTAATTTTAAGTAAAGTTAACTAAAATGCTATCCAATTCCAACTTCTGCATCCATCATCCACAGGGAAAAAACGGAAAAACTCTGTCGTTGTGTAAGGAACTAAGTACTATAACTTTTTCCCCAGTTAAGTTCTGGTTCTAATTTAAATCCATGCAGTAGGATCCTTGCTTCCATCTGGTTGATTCAGCAGCTCTCAGTTGGTCCCGATTCCAATGGTTCATTGTGGTTGGCCTCTGGCGTTGGCAGCCAGAGCTAGGGTGGCTGCTTCTGCCCTTGTCCCTCCCAGATTTAGCCTCTGAAGTATTTAGAGCCCTGAAATTTTGTTGGAAATTTTCTCTTCTTCTAATGGATTTATGCATTAAACAAGTTTACTGTGTTGTTCATAACAGGGTCCTTCCTGAAATGTCATTTCTCCCATAGTAAAGTGAGTCAAGATGGTTTATAAATTTCCATTCTGGGTTTAAACCCAGTATTCTGTACCTCAGTGTTTGGCTGTAAAATTAATGCTATTTTTATGGAGACTGTTTCAAGCAATTTTAGATTTTATTTTTAAAAAGGTATATAGAGACTATGTTGGGATCTGTTTACATTTACTTAGTTAGGAAGCAGAGTACTTAAGAGAATTTTGGCCAGTTGACAAATTTACCCCAGAATTGACTCTGATATGCTAACTAGAACAGGATTTATCAAGTTCTTCGTTTTTTAAAATTGGGTTATTCTTATTTAGACTCTCTTGCAGAGTTTTACTTTCTACCCCAAGTGTAGTTTTGATGGTAGCTAGGCCCAGAGCCCTAGAGGACACATTCCACCTTATGGCAGCCCCCTGGATTTGGGCTGATTGAATTGGTTAAGTTCTTAACTTTTTTGTATGAGATTTCATTCAAGTAGTTCAGCCACCGGGACACTGTGGAAGATGTGTGAAAGTTTTTGGTGCAAAGACATTGGATGGAAACATTGTAAATCTCACTTTGTTTCAATGAAAATTCTTGGAGTGGGCCCAGTTTTGCTTAGAATGTCACAGTTTTGGAGTTCTGTGAATATTTTATGTTCTGTCTGAAAGAGTAGATGAAACAATGGAAGGAATTTGTAACAGGTGTACCAGGTACATTGAACTACATATAAGACCTTTGCCTTTGAGTACATTGAGTGTAACGTGCATTCTCAAAACACAAAATTAGAGGCAGTGAAAGCACCTAATGAATTTGTGGGTTATGAGGTTGTTAAATGATATTAGTGATTTAAAAAAAGTTTATTCATTTAGAGAGAGTAAGCAAGGGAAAAGGGGAGACAGAGAGAAAGAAACAATATGAATCCTAAGCAGTCTCCGCACTGTCAGCCGCGAGCCTGATGCGGGGCTCAAAACCCCAGAACCGTGAGATCATGACCTGAGACAGAACCAAGAGTTGGGCACATAACTGACTGAACCACACAGATGCCCCTGAAATTAGTGATTTAGAAGGAATTTCAAGAGGTTGCTAAGCATCTGACTTTGGCTCAGGTTATGATCAGGCAGTTTGTGAGTTTGAGCCACACGAAGGTTTTTGTGCTGACAACTCAGATCCTGGAGTCTGTTTGAATTCTAGGTCTCACTGTCTCTCTGCCCATCCCCTGCTTGTGCTCTGTCTCTCTCTATTAAAAAATAAATAAATGAAGCAGCAGAAAGAGAAATCAAGAAACTTATCCTGTTCACAATTGCATGAAAAACCATAAACTACCTGGGAGTAAACCTAACCAAGGATGTAAAAGACCTATATGATGAAAACTATAGAAAACTTATGAAAGAAATTGAAGACACCAAGAAATGGAAAAACATTCCATGCTCATGGATCAGAAGAATAAACATTGTGAAAATGTCATTACTACCCAAAGCAATCTACACATTCAATGCAATCCCCATCAACATTGTACCAGAGTTCTTCTCAAAGCTAGAACAAGCTATCCTCAAATTCGTATGGAATCACAAAAGATCTCAAATAGCCAAAGTAATATTGAAGAAGAAAACCAAAATGGGAGGCATCACAATCCCAGACTTTAGCCTCTACTACAAAGCTGTCCTTATCAAGACAGTATGGTATTGTCACAAAAACAGACACATAGACCAATGGAATAGAATCGAGAACCCAGAACTGGGCCCACAAATGTACAGCCAATTAATTTTTGACAAAGCAGGAAAGAGTATCTGATGGAAAAAAAGACTGCCTCTTTAGCAGGTGGTGCTGAGAGAACTGGACAGCAACATGCAGAAGAATGAAACTAGACCACTTTCTTACACCA